>NW_028233958.1:27500-29544 GCF_054856545.1 Hippocampus guttulatus | reverse complement strand
GTGACCGGGGGTCGGAACCCCCGGGCCCCGCGCGGGCCGCCCGCGCCACCATCGTCCCAAGCCTTTCCAAGCCAACCCGGAGCCGGTCGCGGCGCACCGCGACGGGGGAAGTGCGCCCGGCCGGGGGGCAGCCGGGACCCCGGGGCGCGCGGGCCGCCGCCGCCGCCCCCCCTCCGCCAAGGGAGGGGGGGCGGAACGGACGAACCCGCGCGCCGCCAAAGGCCCCGCCGCCGCGCCCTGCCGGGTTGAATCCCCCGCGCGGACTGCGCGGTCCCCACCCGTTTACCTCTCAACGGTTTCACGCCCTGTTGAACTCTCTCTTCAAAGTTCTTTTCAACTTTCCCTTAAGGTACTTGTCCGCTATCGGTCTCGTGCCAGTATTTAGCCTTAGATGGAGTTTACCACCCGCTTTGGGCTGCATTCCCAAACAACCCGACTCCGAGAAGGCCTCGCCCCGGCGCGCCGGGGGCCGCTACCGGCCTCACACCGTCCTCGGGCAGAGCCTCCATCAGAAGGACTCGGGCCCCCACCGGGCGGCGCCGGGCAAAGCGACCTTCTATACGCCACATGTCCCGCGCCCTCCGCCGGGCGGGGATTCGGCGCTGGGCTTCTCCCTCTTCGCTCGCCGCTACTGAGGGAATCCTTGTTAGTTTCTTTTCCTCCGCTTAGTAATATGCTTAAATTCAGCGGGTCGTCTCGTCTGATCTGAGGTCGTAGTCGAACGGGGTTAGAGGCGGGGGCGACGGATCGCCTCCCGTCATCGGGGGTCGGCCGTTAACCCCGCGCCTCGCCGGGCGCACGACTCCTACGCGGCCGCGCGGTGCGTCGCGGCGGACTGCGCGGCGGGGGACGGATCCTCCATCGGCAGCCGCCGCGGGCCCCTGCGGCCGCGCGGTGGTCGGGCCCGTCGAGGGCGCGGGCGGTCGGGTCTATACTTAGGGGGACGAGGGCCGTGCCGTCCGCCCCCCCCACCCCCATTTCCCCGTGCGGGGAGGGAAGGTGGGGGGGGTAGGCCGGCGGTGGCCCGCGACGCCCCAACCGCGGGAGGGGGGCGCCCGTGGGCGCCCCGATCCCGATAGATGTACAAGCGACGCTCAGACAGGCGTGGCCCCGGGAGGGACCCGGGGCCGCAAGGTGCGTTCAAAGTGTCGATGATCAATGTGTCCTGCAATTCACATTAGTTCTCGCAGCTAGCTGCGTCCTTCATCGACGCACGAGCCGAGTGATCCACCGCTGAGAGTCGTACGTTTGGTTTGCGGTTTTGGCCAACATTCAGAGAAGGGGTTAAAAAGGGGGATTACGGCGCCTCCGGGCCGCTCCTAGCCCCCCCCGCCCCGCCGGCAGGCCGGGGGGGGACTTCGGAGACATTGAACCCCCCGCTCGCCGCCGAAGGTGGCGAGAAGGTTGGGTACCCGGCGACTGGGGGTAAGGTTCCGAGGTCGGCCAGGTCGCGATGGCACCGGCGGGGAGTGGTCCCCGACGCCGGCCGCGGCCCGGCCTGGACTATGGGAGCTGTTGACAAGGCGGACGGGACGTCGACGACCGCGCGGACGCGCGGGGTGGGGCGGTCGGGGAACGCCGACGGGCGCCTGACCGGGGGGGGGGCGCGGGCGGGCCGGGCGGGACGGGCGGAGCGGCCGGCCGCGCGACGACGCGAACCGACATACACCCCGCGCCCCGACACCGTCCTCCTGACCTTCCTCCCCCCCGCGACGCCCGCGGCGCACCCGCCCGCCGACCCCGCGGCCCGCGCGGCCGCCGCCGCCCGCCGCCTATCGGCGTTTCTCACGCTTCGGACTCGGGGGGCCGGGGGCGCGGCGGGGAGCGCCCCGGCGCCGCCGCCGCGACGGCACCGCGGGGTCGGGCCGCGGGGGCTGGGGGGCCACGTGCCCCCGCCCCGCGCCTCTCCCCGCGGGCCGCCTTCGACGTCGCCGCCGCCGCCGCCGCCGCCGTCCTCCTCCGCCCGTGTGTTCGCTCTGGACTCGGGGGGCCGGGGAGCGCCGGGGTGCGCCGGCGCCGCCGCCGACGGCACCGCGGGGTCGGG
>NW_028233958.1:12500-22500 GCF_054856545.1 Hippocampus guttulatus | reverse complement strand
ATATTCGAAAGTGCGGAGCTCCGCCGTCAGAGGCCGGGTTTTCGCACGGGGTATCCGCCCCGGGCGCCTCTCGGGCGGCCTTCCCAACTGCCGTCGACCGCCCGGAGGGGGAAACAGAAAATATTCGAAAGTGCGGAGCTCCGCCGTCAGAGGCCGGGTTTTCGCACGGGGTATCCGCCCCGGGCGCCTCTCGGGCGGCCTTCCCAACTGCCGTCGACCGCCTGGAGGGGGAAATAGAAAATATTCGATAGTGCGGAGCTCCGCCGTCAGAGGCCGTTCCAGTGCTTTTGGGTGGCTGGAAACACCCTCACGATGGTCTGATTATACTCTTAGGGGCCTCCCCTGTGTCGCCCTGGAGGTCACCCATTCAAAACATGCTCACCTATATACGTTTCGGAAAGTATTTTGGTGAACGCTCACTTTCTAAGCCTTTTAGCCTTCTTGACCCCCTAACTCCCCATATCTGGTTTACCTACTACAGCGCCCCTAACGACCAAAATCGGTACTGCATACCCCTGGTACCCCCGCCATTGAAAATGAATGGGGGAATTTTTTTAATTTCTCAATCCGGCCAGGAGGCCTCTTTTTCGGCCACGCTCGGCCGGCGAGCCGGTCCGCTCTTTACCCCTGGTACCCCCAGCCCTACCCCTGGTACCTCCCCCATTGAAAATGAATGGCGACCCCTGGTACCCCCAGCAACACCCCTGGTACCCTCAGCCTTACCCCTGGTACCCTCAGCTCAACCCCTGGTACCCCCAGCCTAACCCCTGGTACCCTCAGCGGCACCCCTGGTACCCTCAGCAACACCCCTGGTACCCCCAGCCAGCTTCGCCCCTGGTACCCTCAGCCTTACCCCTGGTACCCTCAGCCCAACCCCTGGTACCCTCAGCCCAACCCCTGGTACCCCCAGCCAGCTTCGCCCCTGGTACCCTCAGCCTTACCCCTGGTACCCCCAGCCTTACCCCTGGTACCTCCAGCCTAACCCCTGGTACCTCCAGCCTTACCCCTGGTACCTCCAGCCTTACCCCTGGTACCTCCAGCCTTACCCCTGGTACCTCCAGCCGTACCCCTGGTACCCTCAGCCTTACCCCTGGTACCCTCAGCCTTACCCCTGGTACCCTCAGCCTTACCCCTGGTACCCTCAGCCGCACCCCTGGTACCCTCAGCGGCACCCCTGGTACCCTCAGCCTTACCCCTGGTACCCTCAGCCGCACCCCTGGTACCCTCAGCGGCACCCCTGGTACCCTCAGCCTTACCCCTGGTACCCTCAGCCGCACCCCTGGTACCCTCAGCGGCACCCCTGGTACCCTCAGCGGCACCCCTGGTACCCTCAGCCGTACCCCTGGTACCCTCAGCCGAACCCCTGGTACCCTCAGCGGCACCCCTGGTACCCTCAGCGGCACCCCTGGTACCCTCAGCGGCACCCCTGGTACCCTCAGCCGTACCCCTGGTACCCTCATCGGCACCCCTGGTACCCTCAGCGGCACCCCTGGTACCCTCAGCGGCACCCCTGGTACCCTCAGCTGCACCCCTGGTACCCTCAGCGGCACCCCTGGTACCCTCAGCGGCACCCCTGGTACCTCCGCCATTGAAAATGAATGGGCGGCCTTCCCACCTGCCGTCAGCCGCCCGGAGGGGGAAATAGAAAATATTCGAAAGTGCGGAGCTCCGCCGTCAGAGGCCGGCTTTTCGCCCGGGGTATCCGCCCCGGGGCGCCTCTCGGGCGACCTTCCCAACTGCCGTCGGCCGCCCGGAGGGGGAAATAGAAAATATTCGAAAGTGCGGAGCTCCGCCGTCAGAGGCCGGCTTTTCGCCCGAGGTATCCGCCCCGGGGCGCCTCTCGGGCGGCCTTCCCAACTGCCGTCGGCCGCCCGGAGGGGGAAATAGAAAATATTCGAAAGTGCGGAGCTCCGCCGTCAGAGGCCGGCTTTTCGCCCGAGGTATCCGCCCCGGGCGCCTCTCGGGCGGCCTTCCCAACTGCCGTCGGCCGCCCGGAGGGGGAAATAGAAAATATTCGAAAGTGCGGAGCTCCGCCGTCAGAGGCCGGCTTTTCGCCCGAGGTATCCGCCCCGGGCGCCTCTCGGGCGGCCTTCCCAACTGCCGTCGGCCGCCCGGAGGGGGAAATAGAAAATATTCGAAAGTGCGGAGCTCCGCCGTCAGAGGCCGGCTTTTCGCCCGAGGTATCCGCCCCGGGCGCCTCTCGGGCGGCCTTCCCAACTGCCGTCGGCCGCCCGGAGGGGGAAATAGAAAATATTCGAAAGTGCGGAGCTCCGCCGTCAGAGGCCGGCTTTTCGCCCGAGGTATCCGCCCCGGGCGCCTCTCGGGCGGCCTTCCCAACTGCCGTCGGCCGCCCGGAGGGGGAGATAGAAAATATTCGAAAGTGCGGAGCTCCGCCGTCAGAGGCCGGCTTTTCGCCCGAGGTATCCGCCCCGGGCGCCTCTCGGGCGGCCTTCCCAACTGCCGTCGACCGCCCGGAGGGGGAAATAGAAAATATTCGAAAGTGCGGAGCTCCGCCGTCAGAGGCCGGCTTTTCGCCCGAGGTATCCGCCCCGGGGCGCCTCTCGGGCGGCCTTCCCAACTGCCGTCGGCCGCCCGGAGGGGGAAATAGAAAATATTCGAAAGTGCGGAGCTCCGCCGTCAGAGGCCGGCTTTTCGCCCGAGGTATCCGCCCCGGGCGCCTCTCGGGCGGCCTTCCCAACTGCCGTCGGCCGCCCGGAGGGGGAAATAGAAAATATTCGAAAGTGCGGAGCTCCGCCGTCAGAGGCCGGCTTTTCGCCCGAGGTATCCGCCCCGGGCGCCTCTCGGGCGGCCTTCCCAACTGCCGTCGGCCGCCCGGAGGGGGAAATAGAAAATATTCGAAAGTGCGGAGCTCCGCCGTCAGAGGCCGGCTTTTCGCCCGAGGTATCCGCCCCGGGCGCCTCTCGGGCGGCCTTCCCAACTGCCGTCGGCCGCCCGGAGGGGGAAATAGAAAATATTCGAAAGTGCGGAGCTCCGCCGTCAGAGGCCGGCTTTTCGCCCGAGGTATCCGCCCCGGGCGCCTCTCGGGCGGCCTTCCCAACTGCCGTCGACCGCCCGGAGGGGGAAATAGAAAATATTCGAAAGTGCGGAGCTCCGCCGTCAGAGGCCGGCTTTTCGCCCGAGGTATCCGCCCCGGGCGCCTCTCGGGCGGCCTTCCCAACTGCCGTCGACCGCCCGGAGGGGGAGATAGAAAATATTCGAAAGTGCGGAGCTCCGCCGTCAGAGGCCGGCTCCACGCTTCATTCATCCGACCGAGACGCCTCTCCGCCGGCCACACTCGGCTGCGGGGCCGGCCCGCTCTCCGCCATTGAAAATGAATGGGGGGCATTTTCTCAT
Organism: Hippocampus guttulatus; assembly: GCF_054856545.1. Classification (NCBI taxonomy): domain Eukaryota; kingdom Metazoa; phylum Chordata; class Actinopteri; order Syngnathiformes; family Syngnathidae; genus Hippocampus; species Hippocampus guttulatus. The sequence continues at coordinate 19,146 of NW_028233958.1, read as the reverse complement.
GCTTTCAATCCGCCTAAGAGGCATCTTTCCCGGCCAACTTTGTGCCCCTGGTACCTCCAGCATCGAGAAAGCATGGTGACTCGTCCGACACATGCCCCCCTATATACGTTTCGGAAAGTATTTTGGTGAACGGTCACTTTCTAAGCCTTTCGCCTTCTTGACCCCCTAACTCCGCATATCTGGTTTACCTACTACAGCGCCCCTAACGACCAAAATCGGTACTGCTACCCCTGGTACCCCCGCCATTGAAAATGAATGGGGGAATTTTTTTAATCCCCCAGGCCGGCCAGGAGGCCCCTTTCCCGGCCAAACTCGCACGCTGGGCCGGCCCGCTCTTTACCCCTGGTACCCCCGCCATTGAAAATGAATGGGGGAATTTTTTCAATCTCCCAATCCGACCAAGAGGCCTCTTTTCCGGCCAAACTCGCACGCCGGGCCGGCCCGCTCTTTACCCCTGGTACCCCCAGCTCTACCCCTGGTACCCCCGCCATTGAAAATGAATGGGGGAATTTTTTCAATCTCCCAATCCGACCAAGAGGCCTCTTTTCCGGCCAAACTCGCACGCCGGGCCGGCCCGCTCTTTACCCCTGGTACCCCCAGCTCTACCCCTGGTACCCCCGCCATTGAAAATGAATGGGGGAATTTTTTCAATCTCCCAATCCGACCAAGAGGCCTCTTTTCCGGCCAAACTCGCACGCCGGGCCGGCCCGCTCTTTACCCCTGGTACCCCCAGCTCTACCCCTGGTACCCCCGCCATTGAAAATGAATGGGGGAATTTTTTCAATCTCCCACGCCGGCCAAGAGGCCTTTTTCCCGGGCACGCACGCTCGCCGGGCCGGCCCGCTATTATTAAACTCTCACCCCTGCAAGGAGGCCTTTTTCCCGGGCACGCACGCTCGCGGGGCCGGCCCGCTATTATTAAACTCTCACGCCGGCCAAGAGGCCTTTTTCCCGGGCACGCACGCTCGCCGGGCCGGCCCGCTATTATTAAACTCTCACGCCTGCAAGGAGGCCTTTTTCCCGGGCACGCACGCTCGCCGGGCCGGCCCGCTATTATTGAACTCTCACGCCTGCAAGGAGGCCTTTTTCCCGGGCACGCACGCTCGCGGAGCCGGCCCGCTATTATTAAACTCTCACGCCTGCAAGGAGGCCTTTTTCCCGGGCACGCACGCTCGCCGGGCCGGCCCGCTATTATTAAACTCTCACGCCTGCAAGGAGGCCTTTTTCCCGGGCACGCACGCTCGCCGGGCCGGCCCGCTATTATTAAACTCTCACGCCTGCAAGGAGGCCTTTTTCCCGGGCACGCACGCTCGCCGGGCCGGCCCGCTATTATTAAACTCTCACGCCGGCCAAGAGGCCCTTTTCCCGGGCACGCACGCTCGATGAGCCGGCCCGCTATTATTAAACTCTCACGCCGGCCAAGAGGCCCTTTTCCCGGGCACGCACGCTCGATGAGCCGGCCCGCTATTATTAAACTCTCACGCCGGCCAAGAGGCCCTTTTTCCCGGCCACGCACGCTCGCGGAGCCGGCCCGCTATTATTAAACTCTCACGCCTGCAAGGAGGCCTTTTTCCCGGGCACGCACGCTCGCCGGGCCGGCCCGCTATTATTAAACTCTCACGCCTGCAAGGAGGCCTTTTTCCCGGGCACGCACGCTCGCCGGGCCGGCCCGCTATTATTAAACGCTCACGCCTGCAAGGAGGCCTTTTTCCCGGGCACGCACGCTCGCCGGGCCGGCCCGCTATTATTAAACTCTCACGCCGGCCAAGAGGCCCTTTTCCCGGGCACGCACGCTCGCCGAGCCGGCCCGCTATTATTAAACTCTCAGGCCCGCTATTATTAAACTCTCACGCCGGCCAAGAGGCCCTTTTCCCGGGCACGCACGCTCGATGAGCCGGCCCGCTATTATTAAACTCTCACGCCTGCAAGGAGGCCTTTTTCCCGGGCACGCACGCTCGCCGGGCCGGCCCGCTATTATTAAACTCTCACGCCTGCAAGGAGGCCCTTTTCCCGGGCACGCACGCTCGCCGAGCCGGCCCGCTATTATTAAACTCTCACGCCGGCCAAGAGGCCCTTTTTCCCGGCCACGCACGCTCGCGGAGCCGGCCCGCTATTATTAAACTCTCACGCCTGCAAGGAGGCCTTTTTCCCGGGCACGCACGCTCGCCGGGCCGGCCCGCTATTATTAAACTCTCACGCCTGCAAGGAGGCCTTTTTCCCGGGCACGCACGCTCGCCGGGCCGGCCCGCTATTATTAAACTCTCACGCCGGCCAAGAGGCCCTTTTCCCGGGCACGCACGCTCGATGAGCCGGCCCGCTATTATTAAACTCTCACGCCGGCCAAGAGGCCCTTTTCCCGGGCACGCACGCTCGCCGAGCCGGCCCGCTATTATTAAACTCTCAGGCCCGCTATTATTAAACTCTCACGCCGGCCAAGAGGCCCTTTTCCCGGGCACGCACGCTCGATGAGCCGGCCCGCTATTATTAAACTCTCACGCCTGCAAGGAGGCCTTTTTCCCGGGCACGCACGCTCGCTGAGCCGGCCCGCTATTATTAAACTCTCACGCCGGCCAAGAGGCCCTTTTCCCGGGCACGCACGCTCGCCGAGCCGGCCCGCTATTATTAAACTCTCACGCCGGCCAAGAGGCCTTTTTCCCGGGCACGCACGCTCGCCGAGCCGGCCCGCTATTATTAAACTCTCACGCCGGCCAGGAGGCATTTTTCCCGGGCACGCACGCTCGCCGTGCACGCCCGCCATTTGCCTACCACACCGCCGTCTGGCGGACACCAAGCGGTACCGCCGACCCCTCCCGTTGAAAATGAATGGGGGATTTTTTTTCAATCCCCCAAGCCGGCCAAGAGGCCTTTTTCCCGGGCACGCACGCTCGATGAGCCGGCCCGCTATTATTAAACTCTTACGCCTGCAAGGAGGCCTTTTTCCCGGGCACGCACGCTCGCCGAGCCGGCCCGCTATTATTAAACTCTCACGCCTGCAAGGAGGCCTTTTTCCCGGGCACGCACGCTCGATGAGCCGGCCCGCTATTATTAAACTCTCACGCCGGCCAGGAGGCATTTTTCCCGGGCACGCACGCTCGCCGTGCAGGCCCGCCATTTGCCTACCACACCGCCGTCTGGCGGACACCACGCGGTACCGCCGACCCCTCCCGTTGAAAATGAATGGGGGATTTTTTTTTACAATCCCCCAAGCCGGCCAAGAGGCCTTTTTCCCGGGCACGCACGCTCGATGAGCCGGCCCGCTATTATTAAACTCTCACGCCGGCCAAGAGGCCCTTTTCCCGGGCACGCACGCTCGATGAGCCGGCCCGCTATTATTAAACGCTCACGCCTGCAAGGAGGCCTTTTTCCCGGGCACGCACGCTCGCCGGGCCGGCCCGCTATTATTAAACTCTCACGCCGGCCAAGAGGCCTTTTTCCCGGGCACGCACGCTCGATGAGCCGGCCCGCTATTATTAAACTCTTACGCCTGCAAGGAGGCCTTTTTCCCGGGCACGCACGCTCGCCGAGCCGGCCCGCTATTATTAAACTCTCACGCCTGCAAGGAGGCCTTTTTCCCGGGCACGCACGCTCGCAGAGCCGGCCCGCTATTATTAAACTCTCACGCCGGCCAGGAGGCCTTTTTCCCGGGCACGCACGCTCGCCGTGCAGGCCCGCCATTTGCCTACCACACCGCCGTCTGGCGGACACCAAGCGGTACCGCCGACCCCTCCCGTTGAAAATGAATGGGGGATTTTTTTTCAATCCCCCAAGCCGGCCAAGAGGCCTTTTTCCCGGGCACGCACGCTCGCCGGGCCGGCCCGCTATTATTAAACGCTCAGGCCGGCCAAGAGGCCCTTTTCCCGGGCACGCACGCTCGATGAGCCGGCCCGCTATTATTAAACTCTCACGCCGGCCAAGAGGCCCTTTTCCCGGGCACGCACGCTCGATGAGCCGGCCCGCTATTATTAAACGCTCACGCCTGCAAGGAGGCCTTTTTCCCGGGCACGCACGCTCGCCGGGCCGGCCCGCTATTATTAAACTCTCACGCCGGCCAAGAGGCCTTTTTCCCGGGCACGCACGCTCGATGAGCCGGCCCGCTATTATTAAACTCTTACGCCTGCAAGGAGGCCTTTTTCCCGGGCACGCACGCTCGCCGGGCCGGCCCGCTATTATTAAACTCTCACGCCGGCCAAGAGGCCTTTTTCCCGGGCACGCACGCTCTCCGGGCCGGCCCGCTATTATTAAACTCTCACGCCTGCAAGGAGGCCTTTTTCCCGGGCACGCACGCTCGCCGTGCAGGCCCGCCATTTGCCTACCACACCGCCGTCTGGCGGACACCAAGCGGTACCGCCGACCCCTCCCGTTGAAAATGAATGGGGGATTTTTTTTCAATCCCCCAAGCCGGCCAAGAGGCCTTTTTCCCGGGCACGCACGCTCGCCGGGCCGGCCCGCTATTATTAAACGCTCAGGCCGGCCAAGAGGCCCTTTTCCCGGGCACGCACGCTCGCAGAGCCGGTCCGCTATTATTAAACGCTCACGCCTGCAAGGAGGCCTTTTTCCCGGGCACGCACGCTCGCGGGGCCGGCCCGCTATTATTAAACTCTCACGCCGGCCAAGAGGCCCTTTTCCCGGGCACGCACGCTCGCCGAGCCGGCCCGCTATTATTAAACTCTCACGCCTGCAAGGAGGCCCTTTTCCCGGGCACGCACGCTCGATGAGCCGGCCCGCTATTATTAAACTCTCACGCCTGCAAGGAGGCCTTTTTCCCGGGCACGCACGCTCGCGGGGCCGGCCCGCTATTATTAAACGCTCAGGCCGGCCAAGAGGCCCTTTTCCCGGGCACGCACGCTCGATGAGCCGGCCCGCTATTATTAAACGCTCAGGCCGGCCAAGAGGCCCTTTTCCCGGGCACGCACGCTCGCAGAGCCGGCCCGCTATTATTAAACTCTCACGCCTGCAAGGAGGCCCTTTTCCCGGGCACGCACGCTCGATGAGCCGGCCCGCTATTATTAAACTCTCACGCCGGCCAAGAGGCCCTTTTCCCGGGCACGCACGCTCGCCGAGCCGGCCCGCTATTATTAAACTCTCACGCCTGCAAGGAGGCCCTTTTCCCGGGCACGCACGCTCGATGAGCCGGCCCGCTATTATTAAACTCTCACGCCTGCAAGGAGGCCTTTTTCCCGGGCACGCACGCTCGCGGGGCCGGCCCGCTATTATTAAACGCTCAGGCCGGCCAAGAGGCCCTTTTCCCGGGCACGCACGCTCGATGAGCCGGCCCGCTATTATTAAACGCTCAGGCCGGCCAAGAGGCCCTTTTCCCGGGCACGCACGCTCGCAGAGCCGGCCCGCTATTATTAAACTCTCACGCCTGCAAGGAGGCCCTTTTCCCGGGCACGCACGCTCGATGAGCCGGCCCGCTATTATTAAACTCTCACGCCTGCAAGGAGGCCTTTTTCCCGGGCACGCACGCTCGCCGGGCCGGCCCGCTATTATTAAACTCTCACGCCGGCCAAGAGGCCTTTTTCCCGTGCACGCACGCTCGCCGAGCCGGCCCGCTATTATTAAACTCTCACGCCTGCAAGGAGGCCTTTTTCCCGGGCACGCACGCTCGCCGGGCCGGCCCGCTATTATTAAACTCTCACGCCTGCAAGGAGGCCTTTTTCCCGGGCACGCACGCTCGCCGGGCCGGCCCGCTATTATTAAACGCTCACGCCTGCAAGGAGGCCTTTTTCCCGGGCACGCACGCTCGCCGGGCCGGCCCGCTATTATTAAACTCTCACGCCGGCCAAGAGGCCCTTTTCCCGGGCACGCACGCTCGATGAGCCGGCCCGCTATTATTAAACTCTCACGCCGGCCAAGAGGCCTTTTTCCCGGGCACGCACGCTCGCCGAGCCGGCCCGCCTTTTGCCTACCACACCGCCGTCTGGCGGACACCGACCCCTGGTACATCTGCCATTGAAAATGAATGGGGGAATTTTTTCAAACTCCCAATCCGAGCAAGAGGCCCCTTTTCCGGCCACACTCGCCCGCCGGGCCGGCCCGCTCTTTACCCCTGGTACCCCCAGCAACACCCCTGGTACCCCCAGCCTTGCCCCTGGTACCTCCCCCATTGAAAATGAATGGTGACCCCTGGTACCCCCAGCAACACCCCTGGTACCCTCAACCTTACCCCTGGTACCCTCAGCTGCACCCCTGGTACCCTCAGCCTTACCCCTGGTACCCCCAGCCAGCTTCGCCCCTGGTACCCCCAGCCTTGCCCCTGGTACCTCCGCCATTGAAAATGAATGGGGGAATTTTTTCAAACTCCCAATACGACCAAGAGGCCCCTTTTCCGGCCAAACTCGCACGCCGGGCCGGCCCGCTCTTTACCCCTGGTACCCCCAGCTCTACCCCTGGTACCCCCGCCATTGAAAATGAATGGGGGAATTTTTTCAAACTCCCAATCCGACCAAGAGGCCCCTTTTCCGGCCACACTCGCCCGCCGGGCCGGCCCGCTCTTTACCCCTGGTACCCCCAGCCTTGCCCCTGGTACCTCCGCCATTGGAAATGAATGGGGGATTTTTTTCAAACTCCCAATCCGACCGAGAGGCCTCTTTCCCGGCCACACTCGCCCGCCGGGCCGGCCCGCTCTTTACCCCTGGTACCCTCA
>NW_028233957.1:20000-29675 GCF_054856545.1 Hippocampus guttulatus | reverse complement strand
ATAGCGGGCCGGCTCGGCGAGCGTGCGTGCACGGGAAAAAGGCCTCTTGGCCGGCGTGAGAGTTTAATAATAGCGGGCCGGCCCGGCGAGCGTGCGTGCCCGGGAAAAAGGCCTCCTTGCAGGCGTGAGAGTTTAATAATAGCGGGCCGGCTCATCGAGCGTGCGTGCCCGGGAAAAGGGCCTCCTTGCAGGCGTGAGAGTTTAATAATAGCGGGCCGGCTCTGCGAGCGTGCGTGCCCGGGAAAAGGGCCTCTTGGCCGGCCTGAGCGTTTAATAATAGCGGGCCGGCTCATCGAGCGTGCGTGCCCGGGAAAAGGGCCTCTTGGCCGGCCTGAGCGTTTAATAATAGCGGGCCGGCCCCGCGAGCGTGCGTGCCCGGGAAAAAGGCCTCCTTGCAGGCGTGAGAGTTTAATAATAGCGGGCCGGCTCATCGAGCGTGCGTGCCCGGGAAAAGGGCCTCCTTGCAGGCGTGAGAGTTTAATAATAGCGGGCCGGCTCGGCGAGCGTGCGTGCCCGGGAAAAGGGCCTCTTGGCCGGCGTGAGAGTTTAATAATAGCGGGCCGGCTCATCGAGCGTGCGTGCCCGGGAAAAGGGCCTCCTTGCAGGCGTGAGAGTTTAATAATAGCGGGCCGGCTCTGCGAGCGTGCGTGCCCGGGAAAAGGGCCTCTTGGCCGGCCTGAGCGTTTAATAATAGCGGGCCGGCTCATCGAGCGTGCGTGCCCGGGAAAAGGGCCTCTTGGCCGGCCTGAGCGTTTAATAATAGCGGGCCGGCCCCGCGAGCGTGCGTGCCCGGGAAAAAGGCCTCCTTGCAGGCGTGAGAGTTTAATAATAGCGGGCCGGCTCATCGAGCGTGCGTGCCCGGGAAAAGGGCCTCCTTGCAGGCGTGAGAGTTTAATAATAGCGGGCCGGCTCGGCGAGCGTGCGTGCCCGGGAAAAGGGCCTCTTGGCCGGCGTGAGAGTTTAATAATAGCGGGCCGGCCCCGCGAGCGTGCGTGCCCGGGAAAAAGGCCTCCTTGCAGGCGTGAGCGTTTAATAATAGCGGACCGGCTCTGCGAGCGTGCGTGCCCGGGAAAAGGGCCTCTTGGCCGGCCTGAGCGTTTAATAATAGCGGGCCGGCCCGGCGAGCGTGCGTGCCCGGGAAAAAGGCCTCTTGGCCGGCTTGGGGGATTGAAAAAAAATCCCCCATTCATTTTCAACGGGAGGGGTCGGCGGTACCGCTTGGTGTCCGCCAGACGGCGGTGTGGTAGGCAAATGGCGGGCCTGCACGGCGAGCGTGCGTGCCCGGGAAAAAGGCCTCCTTGCAGGCGTGAGAGTTTAATAATAGCGGGCCGGCCCGGAGAGCGTGCGTGCCCGGGAAAAAGGCCTCTTGGCCGGCGTGAGAGTTTAATAATAGCGGGCCGGCCCGGCGAGCGTGCGTGCCCGGGAAAAAGGCCTCCTTGCAGGCGTAAGAGTTTAATAATAGCGGGCCGGCTCATCGAGCGTGCGTGCCCGGGAAAAAGGCCTCTTGGCCGGCGTGAGAGTTTAATAATAGCGGGCCGGCCCGGCGAGCGTGCGTGCCCGGGAAAAAGGCCTCCTTGCAGGCGTGAGCGTTTAATAATAGCGGGCCGGCTCATCGAGCGTGCGTGCCCGGGAAAAGGGCCTCTTGGCCGGCGTGAGAGTTTAATAATAGCGGGCCGGCTCATCGAGCGTGCGTGCCCGGGAAAAGGGCCTCTTGGCCGGCCTGAGCGTTTAATAATAGCGGGCCGGCCCGGCGAGCGTGCGTGCCCGGGAAAAAGGCCTCTTGGCCGGCTTGGGGGATTGAAAAAAAATCCCCCATTCATTTTCAACGGGAGGGGTCGGCGGTACCGCTTGGTGTCCGCCAGACGGCGGTGTGGTAGGCAAATGGCGGGCCTGCACGGCGAGCGTGCGTGCCCGGGAAAAAGGCCTCCTGGCCGGCGTGAGAGTTTAATAATAGCGGGCCGGCTCTGCGAGCGTGCGTGCCCGGGAAAAAGGCCTCCTTGCAGGCGTGAGAGTTTAATAATAGCGGGCCGGCTCGGCGAGCGTGCGTGCCCGGGAAAAAGGCCTCCTTGCAGGCGTAAGAGTTTAATAATAGCGGGCCGGCTCATCGAGCGTGCGTGCCCGGGAAAAAGGCCTCTTGGCCGGCGTGAGAGTTTAATAATAGCGGGCCGGCCCGGCGAGCGTGCGTGCCCGGGAAAAAGGCCTCCTTGCAGGCGTGAGCGTTTAATAATAGCGGGCCGGCTCATCGAGCGTGCGTGCCCGGGAAAAGGGCCTCTTGGCCGGCGTGAGAGTTTAATAATAGCGGGCCGGCTCATCGAGCGTGCGTGCCCGGGAAAAAGGCCTCTTGGCCGGCTTGGGGGATTGTAAAAAAAAATCCCCCATTCATTTTCAACGGGAGGGGTCGGCGGTACCGCGTGGTGTCCGCCAGACGGCGGTGTGGTAGGCAAATGGCGGGCCTGCACGGCGAGCGTGCGTGCCCGGGAAAAATGCCTCCTGGCCGGCGTGAGAGTTTAATAATAGCGGGCCGGCTCATCGAGCGTGCGTGCCCGGGAAAAAGGCCTCCTTGCAGGCGTGAGAGTTTAATAATAGCGGGCCGGCTCGGCGAGCGTGCGTGCCCGGGAAAAAGGCCTCCTTGCAGGCGTAAGAGTTTAATAATAGCGGGCCGGCTCATCGAGCGTGCGTGCCCGGGAAAAAGGCCTCTTGGCCGGCTTGGGGGATTGAAAAAAAATCCCCCATTCATTTTCAACGGGAGGGGTCGGCGGTACCGCTTGGTGTCCGCCAGACGGCGGTGTGGTAGGCAAATGGCGGGCGTGCACGGCGAGCGTGCGTGCCCGGGAAAAATGCCTCCTGGCCGGCGTGAGAGTTTAATAATAGCGGGCCGGCTCGGCGAGCGTGCGTGCCCGGGAAAAAGGCCTCTTGGCCGGCGTGAGAGTTTAATAATAGCGGGCCGGCTCGGCGAGCGTGCGTGCCCGGGAAAAGGGCCTCTTGGCCGGCGTGAGAGTTTAATAATAGCGGGCCGGCTCAGCGAGCGTGCGTGCCCGGGAAAAAGGCCTCCTTGCAGGCGTGAGAGTTTAATAATAGCGGGCCGGCTCATCGAGCGTGCGTGCCCGGGAAAAGGGCCTCTTGGCCGGCGTGAGAGTTTAATAATAGCGGGCCTGAGAGTTTAATAATAGCGGGCCGGCTCGGCGAGCGTGCGTGCCCGGGAAAAGGGCCTCTTGGCCGGCGTGAGAGTTTAATAATAGCGGGCCGGCTCATCGAGCGTGCGTGCCCGGGAAAAGGGCCTCTTGGCCGGCGTGAGAGTTTAATAATAGCGGGCCGGCCCGGCGAGCGTGCGTGCCCGGGAAAAAGGCCTCCTTGCAGGCGTGAGAGTTTAATAATAGCGGGCCGGCCCGGCGAGCGTGCGTGCCCGGGAAAAAGGCCTCCTTGCAGGCGTGAGAGTTTAATAATAGCGGGCCGGCTCCGCGAGCGTGCGTGGCCGGGAAAAAGGGCCTCTTGGCCGGCGTGAGAGTTTAATAATAGCGGGCCGGCTCGGCGAGCGTGCGTGCCCGGGAAAAGGGCCTCCTTGCAGGCGTGAGAGTTTAATAATAGCGGGCCGGCCCGGCGAGCGTGCGTGCCCGGGAAAAAGGCCTCCTTGCAGGCGTGAGAGTTTAATAATAGCGGGCCGGCTCATCGAGCGTGCGTGCCCGGGAAAAGGGCCTCTTGGCCGGCGTGAGAGTTTAATAATAGCGGGCCTGAGAGTTTAATAATAGCGGGCCGGCTCGGCGAGCGTGCGTGCCCGGGAAAAGGGCCTCTTGGCCGGCGTGAGAGTTTAATAATAGCGGGCCGGCCCGGCGAGCGTGCGTGCCCGGGAAAAAGGCCTCCTTGCAGGCGTGAGCGTTTAATAATAGCGGGCCGGCCCGGCGAGCGTGCGTGCCCGGGAAAAAGGCCTCCTTGCAGGCGTGAGAGTTTAATAATAGCGGGCCGGCCCGGCGAGCGTGCGTGCCCGGGAAAAAGGCCTCCTTGCAGGCGTGAGAGTTTAATAATAGCGGGCCGGCTCCGCGAGCGTGCGTGGCCGGGAAAAAGGGCCTCTTGGCCGGCGTGAGAGTTTAATAATAGCGGGCCGGCTCATCGAGCGTGCGTGCCCGGGAAAAGGGCCTCTTGGCCGGCGTGAGAGTTTAATAATAGCGGGCCGGCTCATCGAGCGTGCGTGCCCGGGAAAAGGGCCTCTTGGCCGGCGTGAGAGTTTAATAATAGCGGGCCGGCCCGGCGAGCGTGCGTGCCCGGGAAAAAGGCCTCCTTGCAGGCGTGAGAGTTTAATAATAGCGGGCCGGCCCGGCGAGCGTGCGTGCCCGGGAAAAAGGCCTCCTTGCAGGCGTGAGAGTTTAATAATAGCGGGCCGGCCCGGCGAGCGTGCGTGCCCGGGAAAAAGGCCTCTTGGCCGGCTTGGGGGATTGAAAAAAAATCCCCCATTCATTTTCAACGGGAGGGGTCGGCGGTACCGCTTGGTGTCCGCCAGACGGCGGTGTGGTAGGCAAATGGCGGGCCTGCACGGCGAGCGTGCGTGCCCGGGAAAAAGGCCTCCTGGCCGGCGTGAGAGTTTAATAATAGCGGGCCGGCTCTGCGAGCGTGCGTGCCCGGGAAAAAGGCCTCCTTGCAGGCGTGAGAGTTTAATAATAGCGGGCCGGCTCGGCGAGCGTGCGTGCCCGGGAAAAAGGCCTCCTTGCAGGCGTAAGAGTTTAATAATAGCGGGCCGGCCCGGAGAGCGTGCGTGCCCGGGAAAAAGGCCTCTTGGCCGGCGTGAGAGTTTAATAATAGCGGGCCGGCCCGGCGAGCGTGCGTGCCCGGGAAAAAGGCCTCCTTGCAGGCGTGAGTGTTTAATAATAGCGGGCCGGCTCATCGAGCGTGCGTGCCCGGGAAAAGGGCCTCTTGGCCGGCGTGAGAGTTTAATAATAGCGGGCCGGCTCATCGAGCGTGCGTGCCCGGGAAAAAGGCCTCTTGGCCGGCTTGGGGGATTGTAAAAAAAAATCCCCCATTCATTTTCAACGGGAGGGGTCGGCGGTACCGCGTGGTGTCCGCCAGACGGCGGTGTGGTAGGCAAATGGCGGGCCTGCACGGCGAGCGTGCGTGCCCGGGAAAAATGCCTCCTGGCCGGCGTGAGAGTTTAATAATAGCGGGCCGGCTCATCGAGCGTGCGTGCCCGGGAAAAAGGCCTCCTTGCAGGCGTGAGAGTTTAATAATAGCGGGCCGGCTCGGCGAGCGTGCGTGCCCGGGAAAAAGGCCTCCTTGCAGGCGTAAGAGTTTAATAATAGCGGGCCGGCTCATCGAGCGTGCGTGCCCGGGAAAAAGGCCTCTTGGCCGGCTTGGGGGATTGAAAAAAAATCCCCCATTCATTTTCAACGGGAGGGGTCGGCGGTACCGCTTGGTGTCCGCCAGACGGCGGTGTGGTAGGCAAATGGCGGGCCTGCACGGCGAGCGTGCGTGCCCGGGAAAAATGCCTCCTGGCCGGCGTGAGAGTTTAATAATAGCGGGCCGGCTCGGCGAGCGTGCGTGCCCGGGAAAAAGGCCTCTTGGCCGGCGTGAGAGTTTAATAATAGCGGGCCGGCTCGGCGAGCGTGCGTGCCCGGGAAAAGGGCCTCTTGGCCGGCGTGAGAGTTTAATAATAGCGGGCCGGCTCAGCGAGCGTGCGTGCCCGGGAAAAAGGCCTCCTTGCAGGCGTGAGAGTTTAATAATAGCGGGCCGGCTCATCGAGCGTGCGTGCCCGGGAAAAGGGCCTCTTGGCCGGCGTGAGAGTTTAATAATAGCGGGCCTGAGAGTTTAATAATAGCGGGCCGGCTCGGCGAGCGTGCGTGCCCGGGAAAAGGGCCTCTTGGCCGGCGTGAGAGTTTAATAATAGCGGGCCGGCTCATCGAGCGTGCGTGCCCGGGAAAAGGGCCTCTTGGCCGGCGTGAGAGTTTAATAATAGCGGGCCGGCCCGGCGAGCGTGCGTGCCCGGGAAAAAGGCCTCCTTGCAGGCGTGAGAGTTTAATAATAGCGGGCCGGCTCATCGAGCGTGCGTGCCCGGGAAAAGGGCCTCCTTGCAGGCGTGAGAGTTTAATAATAGCGGGCCGGCTCCGCGAGCGTGCGTGGCCGGGAAAAAGGCCTCTTGGCCGGCGTGAGAGTTTAATAATAGCGGGCCGGCTCGGCGAGCGTGCGTGCCCGGGAAAAGGGCCTCTTGGCCGGCGTGAGAGTTTAATAATAGCGGGCCGGCTCATCGAGCGTGCGTGCCCGGGAAAAGGGCCTCTTGGCCGGCGTGAGAGTTTAATAATAGCGGGCCGGCCCGGCGAGCGTGCGTGCCCGGGAAAAAGGCCTCCTTGCAGGCGTGAGAGTTTAATAATAGCGGGCCGGCTCATCGAGCGTGCGTGCCCGGGAAAAGGGCCTCCTTGCAGGCGTGAGAGTTTAATAATAGCGGGCCGGCTCCGCGAGCGTGCGTGGCCGGGAAAAAGGCCTCTTGGCCGGCGTGAGAGTTTAATAATAGCGGGCCGGCTCGGCGAGCGTGCGTGCCCGGGAAAAGGGCCTCTTGGCCGGCGTGAGAGTTTAATAATAGCGGGCCGGCTCATCGAGCGTGCGTGCCCGGGAAAAGGGCCTCTTGGCCGGCGTGAGAGTTTAATAATAGCGGGCCGGCCCGGCGAGCGTGCGTGCCCGGGAAAAAGGCCTCCTTGCAGGCGTGAGAGTTTAATAATAGCGGGCCGGCTCCGCGAGCGTGCGTGGCCGGGAAAAAGGCCTCTTGGCCGGCGTGAGAGTTTAATAATAGCGGGCCGGCTCATCGAGCGTGCGTGCCCGGGAAAAAGGCCTCCTTGCAGGCGTGAGAGTTTAATAATAGCGGGCCGGCCCGGCGAGCGTGCGTGCCCGGGAAAAAGGCCTCCTTGCAGGCGTGAGAGTTTAATAATAGCGGGCCGGCTCCGCGAGCGTGCGTGCCCGGGAAAAAGGCCTCCTTGCAGGCGTGAGAGTTCAATAATAGCGGGCCGGCCCGGCGAGCGTGCGTGCCCGGGAAAAAGGCCTCCTTGCAGGCGTGAGAGTTTAATAATAGCGGGCCGGCCCGGCGAGCGTGCGTGCCCGGGAAAAAGGCCTCTTGGCCGGCGTGAGAGTTTAATAATAGCGGGCCGGCCCCGCGAGCGTGCGTGCCCGGGAAAAAGGCCTCCTTGCAGGGGTGAGAGTTTAATAATAGCGGGCCGGCCCGGCGAGCGTGCGTGCCCGGGAAAAAGGCCTCTTGGCCGGCGTGGGAGATTGAAAAAATTCCCCCATTCATTTTCAATGGCGGGGGTACCAGGGGTAGAGCTGGGGGTACCAGGGGTAAAGAGCGGGCCGGCCCGGCGTGCGAGTTTGGCCGGAAAAGAGGCCTCTTGGTCGGATTGGGAGATTGAAAAAATTCCCCCATTCATTTTCAATGGCGGGGGTACCAGGGGTAGAGCTGGGGGTACCAGGGGTAAAGAGCGGGCCGGCCCGGCGTGCGAGTTTGGCCGGAAAAGAGGCCTCTTGGTCGGATTGGGAGATTGAAAAAATTCCCCCATTCATTTTCAATGGCGGGGGTACCAGGGGTAGAGCTGGGGGTACCAGGGGTAAAGAGCGGGCCGGCCCGGCGTGCGAGTTTGGCCGGAAAAGAGGCCTCTTGGTCGGATTGGGAGATTGAAAAAATTCCCCCATTCATTTTCAATGGCGGGGGTACCAGGGGTAGAGCTGGGGGTACCAGGGGTAAAGAGCGGGCCGGCCCGGCGTGCGAGTTTGGCCGGAAAAGAGGCCTCTTGGTCGGATTGGGAGATTGAAAAAATTCCCCCATTCATTTTCAATGGCGGGGGTACCAGGGGTAGAGCTGGGGGTACCAGGGGTAAAGAGCGGGCCGGCCCGGCGTGCGAGTGTGGCCGGGAAAGAGCCCTCCTGGCCGGCCTGGGAGATTGAAAAAAATTCCCCCATTCATTTTCAATGGCGGGGGTACCAGGGGTAAAGAGCGGGCCGGCCCAGCGTGCGAGTTTGGCCGGGAAAGGGGCCTCCTGGCCGGCCTGGGGGATTAAAAAAATTCCCCCATTCATTTTCAATGGCGGGGGTACCAGGGGTAGCAGTACCGATTTTGGTCGTTAGGGGCGCTGTAGTAGGTAAACCAGATATGCGGAGTTAGGGGGTCAAGAAGGCGAAAGGCTTAGAAAGTGACCGTTCACCAAAATACTTTCCGAAACGTATATAGGGGGGCATGTGTCGGACGAGTCACCATGCTTTCTCGATGCTGGAGGTACCAGGGGCACAAAGTTGGCCGGGAAAGATGCCTCTTAGGCGGATTGAAAGCATGAGAAAATGCCCCCCATTCATTTTCAATGGCGGAGAGCGGGCCGGCCCCGCAGCCGAGTGTGGCCGGCGGAGAGGCGTCTCGGTCGGATGAATGAAGCGTGGAGCCGGCCTCTGACGGCGGAGCTCCGCACTTTCGAATATTTTCTATCTCCCCCTCCGGGCGGTCGACGGCAGTTGGGAAGGCCGCCCGAGAGGCGCCCGGGGCGGATACCTCGGGCGAAAAGCCGGCCTCTGACGGCGGAGCTCCGCACTTTCGAATATTTTCTATCTCCCCCTCCGGGCGGCCGACGGCAGTTGGGAAGGCCGCCCGAGAGGCGCCCGGGGCGGATACCTCGGGCGAAAAGCCGGCCTCTGACGGCGGAGCTCCGCACTTTCGAATATTTTCTATCTCCCCCTCCGGGCGGCCGACGGCAGTTGGGAAGGCCGCCCGAGAGGCGCCCGGGGCGGATACCTCGGGCGAAAAGCCGGCCTCTGACGGCGGAGCTCCGCACTTTCGAATATTTTCTATTTCCCCCTCCGGGCGGCCGACGGCAGTTGGGAAGGCCGCCCGAGAGGCGCCCGGGGCGGATACCTCGGGCGAAAAGCCGGCCTCTGACGGCGGAGCTCCGCACTTTCGAATATTTTCTATTTCCCCCTCCGGGCGGCCGACGGCAGTTGGGAAGGCCGCCCGAGAGGCGCCCGGGGCGGATACCTCGGGCGAAAAGCCGGCCTCTGACGGCGGAGCTCCGCACTTTCGAATATTTTCTATTTCCCCCTCCGGGCGGCCGACGGCAGTTGGGAAGGCCGCCCGAGAGGCGCCCGGGGCGGATACCTCGGGCGAAAACCCGGCCTCTGACGGCGGAGCTCCGCACTTTCGAATATTTTCTATTTCCCCCTCCGGGCGGCCGACGGCAGTTGGGAAGGCCGCCCGAGAGGCGCCCCGGGGCGGATACCTCGGGCGAAAAGCCGGCCTCTGACGGCGGAGCTCCGCACTTTCGAATATTTTCTATTTCCCCCTCCGGGCGGCCGACGGCAGTTGGGAAGG
This sequence comes from Hippocampus guttulatus, assembly GCF_054856545.1. NCBI lineage: Eukaryota > Metazoa > Chordata > Actinopteri > Syngnathiformes > Syngnathidae > Hippocampus > Hippocampus guttulatus. The sequence goes on along the minus strand of NW_028233957.1, from coordinate 20,359 downwards.
CCGCCCGAGAGGCGCCCCGGGGCGGATACCCCGGGCGAAAAGCCGGCCTCTGACGGCGGAGCTCCGCACTTTCGAATATTTTCTATTTCCCCCTCCGGGCGGCTGACGGCAGGTGGGAAGGCCGCCCATTCATTTTCAATGGCGGAGGTACCAGGGGTGCCGCTGAGGGTACCAGGGGTGCCGCTGAGGGTACCAGGGGTGCAGCTGAGGGTACCAGGGGTGCCGCTGAGGGTACCAGGGGTGCCGATGAGGGTACCAGGGGTACGGCTGAGGGTACCAGGGGTGCCGCTGAGGGTACCAGGGGTGCCGCTGAGGGTACCAGGGGTGCCGCTGAGGGTACCAGGGGTTCGGCTGAGGGT
>NW_028233957.1:0-5000 GCF_054856545.1 Hippocampus guttulatus | reverse complement strand
ATTTCCAATGGCGGAGGTACCAGGGGCAAGGCTGGGGGTACCAGGGGTAAAGAGCGGGCCGGCCCGGCGGGCGAGTGTGGCCGGAAAAGGGGCCTCTTGGTCGGATTGGGAGTTTGAAAAAATTCCCCCATTCATTTTCAATGGCGGGGGTACCAGGGGTAGAGCTGGGGGTACCAGGGGTAAAGAGCGGGCCGGCCCGGCGTGCGAGTTTGGCCGGAAAAGGGGCCTCTTGGTCGTATTGGGAGTTTGAAAAAATTCCCCCATTCATTTTCAATGGCGGAGGTACCAGGGGCAAGGCTGGGGGTACCAGGGGCGAAGCTGGCTGGGGGTACCAGGGGTAAGGCTGAGGGTACCAGGGGTGCAGCTGAGGGTACCAGGGGTAAGGTTGAGGGTACCAGGGGTGTTGCTGGGGGTACCAGGGGTCACCATTCATTTTCAATGGGGGAGGTACCAGGGGCAAGGCTGGGGGTACCAGGGGTGTTGCTGGGGGTACCAGGGGTAAAGAGCGGGCCGGCCCGGCGGGCGAGTGTGGCCGGAAAAGGGGCCTCTTGCTCGGATTGGGAGTTTGAAAAAATTCCCCCATTCATTTTCAATGGCAGATGTACCAGGGGTCGGTGTCCGCCAGACGGCGGTGTGGTAGGCAAAAGGCGGGCCGGCTCGGCGAGCGTGCGTGCCCGGGAAAAAGGCCTCTTGGCCGGCGTGAGAGTTTAATAATAGCGGGCCGGCTCATCGAGCGTGCGTGCCCGGGAAAAGGGCCTCTTGGCCGGCGTGAGAGTTTAATAATAGCGGGCCGGCCCGGCGAGCGTGCGTGCCCGGGAAAAAGGCCTCTTGGCCGGCGTGAGAGTTTAATAATAGCGGGCCGGCCCGGCGAGCGTGCGTGCCCGGGAAAAAGGCCTCCTTGCAGGCGTGAGAGTTTAATAATAGCGGGCCGGCCCGGCGAGCGTGCGTGCCCGGGAAAAAGGCCTCCTTGCAGGCGTGAGAGTTTAATAATAGCGGGCCGGCTCGGCGAGCGTGCGTGCACGGGAAAAAGGCCTCTTGGCCGGCGTGAGAGTTTAATAATAGCGGGCCGGCCCGGCGAGCGTGCGTGCCCGGGAAAAAGGCCTCCTTGCAGGCGTGAGAGTTTAATAATAGCGGGCCGGCTCATCGAGCGTGCGTGCCCGGGAAAAGGGCCTCCTTGCAGGCGTGAGAGTTTAATAATAGCGGGCCGGCTCTGCGAGCGTGCGTGCCCGGGAAAAGGGCCTCTTGGCCGGCCTGAGCGTTTAATAATAGCGGGCCGGCTCATCGAGCGTGCGTGCCCGGGAAAAGGGCCTCTTGGCCGGCCTGAGCGTTTAATAATAGCGGGCCGGCCCCGCGAGCGTGCGTGCCCGGGAAAAAGGCCTCCTTGCAGGCGTGAGAGTTTAATAATAGCGGGCCGGCTCATCGAGCGTGCGTGCCCGGGAAAAGGGCCTCCTTGCAGGCGTGAGAGTTTAATAATAGCGGGCCGGCTCTGCGAGCGTGCGTGCCCGGGAAAAGGGCCTCTTGGCCGGCCTGAGCGTTTAATAATAGCGGGCCGGCTCATCGAGCGTGCGTGCCCGGGAAAAGGGCCTCTTGGCCGGCCTGAGCGTTTAATAATAGCGGGCCGGCCCCGCGAGCGTGCGTGCCCGGGAAAAAGGCCTCCTTGCAGGCGTGAGAGTTTAATAATAGCGGGCCGGCTCATCGAGCGTGCGTGCCCGGGAAAAGGGCCTCCTTGCAGGCGTGAGAGTTTAATAATAGCGGGCCGGCTCGGCGAGCGTGCGTGCCCGGGAAAAGGGCCTCTTGGCCGGCGTGAGAGTTTAATAATAGCGGGCCGGCCCCGCGAGCGTGCGTGCCCGGGAAAAAGGCCTCCTTGCAGGGGTGAGAGTTTAATAATAGCGGGCCGGCCCGGCGAGCGTGCGTGCCCGGGAAAAAGGCCTCCTTGCAGGCGTGAGCGTTTAATAATAGCGGACCGGCTCTGCGAGCGTGCGTGCCCGGGAAAAGGGCCTCTTGGCCGGCCTGAGCGTTTAATAATAGCGGGCCGGCCCGGCGAGCGTGCGTGCCCGGGAAAAAGGCCTCTTGGCCGGCTTGGGGGATTGAAAAAAAATCCCCCATTCATTTTCAACGGGAGGGGTCGGCGGTACCGCTTGGTGTCCGCCAGACGGCGGTGTGGTAGGCAAATGGCGGGCCTGCACGGCGAGCGTGCGTGCCCGGGAAAAAGGCCTCCTTGCAGGCGTGAGAGTTTAATAATAGCGGGCCGGCCCGGAGAGCGTGCGTGCCCGGGAAAAAGGCCTCTTGGCCGGCGTGAGAGTTTAATAATAGCGGGCCGGCCCGGCGAGCGTGCGTGCCCGGGAAAAAGGCCTCCTTGCAGGCGTGAGTGTTTAATAATAGCGGGCCGGCTCATCGAGCGTGCGTGCCCGGGAAAAGGGCCTCTTGGCCGGCGTGAGAGTTTAATAATAGCGGGCCGGCTCATCGAGCGTGCGTGCCCGGGAAAAAGGCCTCTTGGCCGGCTTGGGGGATTGTAAAAAAAAATCCCCCATTCATTTTCAACGGGAGGGGTCGGCGGTACCGCGTGGTGTCCGCCAGACGGCGGTGTGGTAGGCAAATGGCGGGCCTGCACGGCGAGCGTGCGTGCCCGGGAAAAATGCCTCCTGGCCGGCGTGAGAGTTTAATAATAGCGGGCCGGCTCATCGAGCGTGCGTGCCCGGGAAAAAGGCCTCCTTGCAGGCGTGAGAGTTTAATAATAGCGGGCCGGCTCGGCGAGCGTGCGTGCCCGGGAAAAAGGCCTCCTTGCAGGCGTAAGAGTTTAATAATAGCGGGCCGGCTCATCGAGCGTGCGTGCCCGGGAAAAAGGCCTCTTGGCCGGCTTGGGGGATTGAAAAAAAATCCCCCATTCATTTTCAACGGGAGGGGTCGGCGGTACCGCTTGGTGTCCGCCAGACGGCGGTGTGGTAGGCAAATGGCGGGCCTGCACGGCGAGCGTGCGTGCCCGGGAAAAATGCCTCCTGGCCGGCGTGAGAGTTTAATAATAGCGGGCCGGCTCGGCGAGCGTGCGTGCCCGGGAAAAAGGCCTCTTGGCCGGCGTGAGAGTTTAATAATAGCGGGCCGGCTCGGCGAGCGTGCGTGCCCGGGAAAAGGGCCTCTTGGCCGGCGTGAGAGTTTAATAATAGCGGGCCGGCTCATCGAGCGTGCGTGCCCGGGAAAAGGGCCTCTTGGCCGGCGTGAGAGTTTAATAATAGCGGGCCGGCTCAGCGAGCGTGCGTGCCCGGGAAAAGGGCCTCTTGGCCGGCGTGAGAGTTTAATAATAGCGGGCCTGAGAGTTTAATAATAGCGGGCCGGCTCGGCGAGCGTGCGTGCCCGGGAAAAGGGCCTCTTGGCCGGCGTGAGAGTTTAATAATAGCGGGCCGGCTCATCGAGCGTGCGTGCCCGGGAAAAGGGCCTCTTGGCCGGCGTGAGAGTTTAATAATAGCGGGCCGGCCCGGCGAGCGTGCGTGCCCGGGAAAAAGGCCTCCTTGCAGGCGTGAGAGTTTAATAATAGCGGGCCGGCCCGGAGAGCGTGCGTGCCCGGGAAAAAGGCCTCTTGGCCGGCGTGAGAGTTTAATAATAGCGGGCCGGCCCGGCGAGCGTGCGTGCCCGGGAAAAAGGCCTCCTTGCAGGCGTGAGTGTTTAATAATAGCGGGCCGGCTCATCGAGCGTGCGTGCCCGGGAAAAGGGCCTCTTGGCCGGCGTGAGAGTTTAATAATAGCGGGCCGGCTCATCGAGCGTGCGTGCCCGGGAAAAAGGCCTCTTGGCCGGCTTGGGGGATTGTAAAAAAAAATCCCCCATTCATTTTCAACGGGAGGGGTCGGCGGTACCGCGTGGTGTCCGCCAGACGGCGGTGTGGTAGGCAAATGGCGGGCCTGCACGGCGAGCGTGCGTGCCCGGGAAAAATGCCTCCTGGCCGGCGTGAGAGTTTAATAATAGCGGGCCGGCTCATCGAGCGTGCGTGCCCGGGAAAAAGGCCTCCTTGCAGGCGTGAGAGTTTAATAATAGCGGGCCGGCTCGGCGAGCGTGCGTGCCCGGGAAAAAGGCCTCCTTGCAGGCGTAAGAGTTTAATAATAGCGGGCCGGCTCATCGAGCGTGCGTGCCCGGGAAAAAGGCCTCTTGGCCGGCTTGGGGGATTGAAAAAAAATCCCCCATTCATTTTCAACGGGAGGGGTCGGCGGTACCGCTTGGTGTCCGCCAGACGGCGGTGTGGTAGGCAAATGGCGGGCCTGCACGGCGAGCGTGCGTGCCCGGGAAAAATGCCTCCTGGCCGGCGTGAGAGTTTAATAATAGCGGGCCGGCTCGGCGAGCGTGCGTGCCCGGGAAAAAGGCCTCTTGGCCGGCGTGAGAGTTTAATAATAGCGGGCCGGCTCGGCGAGCGTGCGTGCCCGGGAAAAGGGCCTCTTGGCCGGCGTGAGAGTTTAATAATAGCGGGCCGGCTCATCGAGCGTGCGTGCCCGGGAAAAGGGCCTCTTGGCCGGCGTGAGAGTTTAATAATAGCGGGCCGGCTCAGCGAGCGTGCGTGCCCGGGAAAAGGGCCTCTTGGCCGGCGTGAGAGTTTAATAATAGCGGGCCTGAGAGTTTAATAATAGCGGGCCGGCTCGGCGAGCGTGCGTGCCCGGGAAAAGGGCCTCTTGGCCGGCGTGAGAGTTTAATAATAGCGGGCCGGCTCATCGAGCGTGCGTGCCCGGGAAAAGGGCCTCTTGGCCGGCGTGAGAGTTTAATAATAGCGGGCCGGCCCGGCGAGCGTGCGTGCCCGGGAAAAAGGCCTCCTTGCAGGCGTGAGAGTTTAATAATAGCGGGCCGGCCCGGCGAGCGTGCGTGCCCGGGAAAAAGGCCTCCTTGCAGGCGTGAGAGTTTAATAATAGCGGGCCGGCTCCGCGAGCGTGCGTGGCCGGGAAAAAGGCCTCTTGGCCGGCGTGAGAGTTTAATAATAGCGGGCCGGCTCGGCGAGCGTGCGTGCCCGGGAAAAGGGCCTCTTGGCC
>NW_028233956.1:0-29753 GCF_054856545.1 Hippocampus guttulatus | reverse complement strand
ACAAAACAAGAATTAAACACAATTGCAACAATCACAGCGCTGTCTGCTTTATTAAGCCTTTATTTTTACCTGCGATTATCATATGCTATAACACTAACCCTATCACCCAACACCACCCCTATAACTAGCCAATGGCGATGTAATAACAAACAGCCCACTATCCACCTATCTGTATCAACGATTATATCATTGATACTTCTCCCTATCCTACCTAGTATAATAGCTATTATCAACTAAGGGTTTAGGTTAATAAAAGACCAAAGGCCTTCAAAGCCTTAAGTAGAAGTGAAAATCCTTTAACCCTTGATAAGACTTGCAGGTAATTAACCTACATCTACTGTATGCAAAACAGACACTTTAATTAAGCTAAAGCCTTACTAGATGGGTAGGCCTCGATCCTACAATTTCCTAGTTAACAGCTAGACACTCCAACCAGCGAGCATCCATCTACTTTTCCCCCCGCCTTAAAAAGGCGGAAAGGCGGGGGGGAAAGCCCCGGCAAAAATTAATTGGCTACTTAAGATTTGCAATCTTATATGTATTACACCTCAAGGCTTGTATGAAGAGGGCTTAAACCTCTGTATGTGGGGTTACAATCCACCGCTTACTCAGCCATCCTACCTGTGGCAATCACACGATGATTTTTCTCAACTAATCACAAAGACATCGGCACCCTATACTTAGTATTTGGTGCTTGAGCCGGAATAGTCGGCACTGCACTAAGCCTTTTAATCCGAGCAGAACTAAGTCAACCAGGAGCTTTACTGGGAGATGATCAAATCTATAATGTTATTGTAACTGCTCATGCTTTCGTAATAATTTTTTTTATAGTTATACCAATTATAATCGGGGGTTTTGGTAATTGACTAATTCCGTTAATAATCGGAGCGCCTGATATAGCTTTTCCTCGAATAAATAATATAAGTTTTTGATTATTACCACCCTCTTTTCTTCTTCTGCTTGCTTCATCAGGAGTAGAAGCTGGAGCGGGTACAGGTTGAACGGTCTACCCCCGCTAGCAGGTAACTTAGCTCATGCTGGGGCCTCTGTAGACTTAACAATCTTTTCTCTTCATTTAGCAGGTGTTTCATCAATTCTAGGGGCTATTAATTTTATCACCACTATCATTAACATAAAACCTCCATCGATCTCACAATATCAAACACCATTATTTGTTTGAGCAGTCTTAGTAACCGCAGTATTACTTTTATTATCCCTTCCTGTATTAGCAGCTGGAATTACTATACTTCTAACAGATCGAAACTTAAACACAACATTTTTTGACCCCTCTGGAGGGGGAGACCCTATCCTTTACCAACACTTATTTTGATTCTTTGGGCATCCTGAAGTATATATCCTTATCCTCCCAGGCTTTGGTATAATCTCCCACATTGTAGCTTATTATTCTGGTAAAAAAGAGCCCTTCGGTTACATAGGAATAGTTTGAGCAATAATAGCAATCGGACTTTTAGGGTTTATTGTCTGAGCTCACCACATATTCACAGTAGGAATAGATGTAGACACCCGAGCATACTTCACCTCAGCAACAATAATTATTGCCATTCCCACAGGTGTAAAAGTATTTAGTTGATTAGCCACACTTCACGGAGGCTCTATTAAATGAGAAACTCCTCTGCTATGAGCTCTAGGTTTTATCTTCTTATTTACTGTTGGGGGGTTAACAGGAATTGTATTAGCAAACTCCTCTTTAGACATTGTCTTACACGACACTTATTATGTAGTTGCCCACTTCCACTACGTTCTTTCAATAGGTGCCGTATTTGCAATTATAGCAGGGTTTGTACATTGATTTCCTTTATTTACAGGCTACACTCTACACAACTCTTGAACTAAAATTCATTTTGGTGTAATATTTGCAGGTGTAAACTTAACATTCTTCCCTCAACACTTCCTAGGGTTAGCCGGTATACCCCGACGATACTCTGACTACCCAGACGCATACTCACTGTGAAACACTGTTTCTTCTATTGGATCACTTGTATCCTTAATCGCCGTAATCATGTTTTTATTTATTATCTGAGAAGCATTTGCTGCTAAACGGGAAGTACTAATAGTTGAATTGGCTTCAACAAACATTGAATGACTTCATGGATGCCCCCCACCATATCACACATTTGAGGAACCTGCTTTTGTTCAAGTACAAACAAACAACTAAACGAGAAAGGAGGAATTGAACCCCCATAAAATGGTTTCAAGCCACCCACAAAACCGTTCTGCCACTTTCTTTACACAACTAACTAAAGATATTAGTAAAATATTATACTGCCTTGTCAAGGCAGAGTTGTTGGTTAAACCCCTACATGTCTTAAATAATGGCTTATCCCTCACAACTAGGTTTTCAAGACGCAGCATCACCTGTAATAGAAGAACTACTTCATTTTCATGATCATGCATTAATAATTGTATTCCTGATTAGCACTTTAGTGCTTTATATTATTGTAGCCATAGTTACTACAAAATTAACAAACAAATTCTTATTAGACTCACAAGAAATTGAAATTATTTGAACTGTTCTCCCCGCAATTATTCTTATCCTAATCGCTCTTCCATCACTGCGAATTCTTTATCTTATAGATGAGGTAAACGACCCTCACCTTACAATTAAAGCAGTCGGCCATCAATGATACTGAAGTTATGAATATACTGATTATGAAGACTTGGCCTTTGATTCATATATAATCCCAACCCAAGACCTCACACCAGGCCAATTTCGATTGTTAGAAGCAGATCATCGTATAGTAATCCCGGTTGAATCACCAATTCGAGTCTTAGTGTCTGCAGAAGATGTACTCCACTCATGAGCAGTACCTTCTCTAGGGGTAAAAATAGACGCAGTACCAGGACGGCTTAATCAAACAGCTTTTATCACATCACGACCAGGAGTGTTTTATGGACAATGTTCAGAATTTGTGGTGCTAACCACAGCTTTATACCTATTGTGGTAGAAGCGGTACCACTACAACAATTTGAAAACTGATCATCACTTATACTTGAAGACGCCTCGTTAAGAAGCTAAATTGGACCTCAGCGTTAGCCTTTTAAGCTAAAAATTGGTGACTCCCAACCACCCTTAGCGACATGCCTCAATTAAATCCCTCACCTTGATTAATAATTTTATTATTTACATGATTAGTCTTTACCATTATTATTCCACCTAAAGTAATAGCACATAAATACCCTAACGAACCAAATGTTTTAAGCACTAAAACATTAAAAACAACCCCTTGAAACTGACAATGACATTAAGCTTCTTTGACCAATTTATTAGTCTATGTTTTTAGGTATCCCATTGATGGCTTTAGCTATTATTACACCTTGAATTATATTCCCTACCCCCTCATCTCGTTGGATAAATAACCGTATACTCACATTACAAAACTGGTTTATTAATCTATTTACAAAACAACTTCTTCTTCCTCTAAATACCACAGGTCATAAATGAGCATTAATTTTCGCGTCATTAATAATCTTCCTAATTTCCTTAAATATACTTGGGTTACTTCCATACACCTTTACCCCTACAACCCAATTATCCTTAAATATAGGATTAGCAGTACCTTTATGATTAGCAACTGTCATCATTGGGATACGAAACCAACCCACACACTCCCTAGGTCACCTATTACCAGAAGGCACACCCATACCACTAATCCCCGTACTTATTATTATTGAAACAATCAGCTTATTTATTCGACCTATCGCCCTAGGTGTTCGACTAACAGCAAATTTAACTGCAGGACACCTACTTATTCAACTTATCGCGACAGCAGCATTTGTTCTTATACCTCTTATACCTACAGTAGCATTATTAACAACAATTTTACTACTTTTACTCACATTGTTAGAAGTAGCCGTTGCTATAATCCAAGCCTATGTCTTTGTACTCTTGCTAAGTCTCTACCTACAAGAAAACGTTTAATGGCCCACCAAGCACATGCATACCACATAGTAGATCCAAGCCCCTGACCCCTCACAGGTGCAATTGCAGCCCTTTTAATGACTTCAGGGTTAGCTATTTGATTCCATTTTAATTCAACTGTTTTAATAACAATTGGATTAATTTTACTACTTCTAACAATGATCCAATGATGGCGAGATATTATCCGAGAAGGGACATTTCAAGGACATCACACCCCGCCAGTTCAAAAGGGGTTACGATATGGGATAATCCTATTTATCACCTCAGAAGTATTCTTCTTCCTTGGATTCTTCTGAGCTTTTTACCACGCCAGTCTAGCTCCAACCCCAGAATTAGGCGGTTGCTGGCCTCCTTCTGGAGTAACCACCCTAGATCCTTTTGAAGTACCACTTCTTAATACAGCGGTTCTTCTTGCCTCTGGTGTCACAGTAACTTGAGCTCACCATAGCATTATAGAAGGTGAACGAAAACAAACTATTCACTCACTCACCTTAACTATTCTCCTAGGCTTCTACTTCACATTTCTTCAAGCGATAGAATATTATGAAGCCCCCTTCACAATTGCTGATGGTGTTTACGGATCAACATTCTTTGTAGCCACAGGATTCCACGGATTACACGTAATCATTGGATCAACATTCCTAGCAGTTTGTTTAATTCGACAAATTCAATACCACTTCACATCCCAACACCACTTCGGATTTGAAGCTGCAGCATGATACTGACATTTTGTCGACGTAGTATGATTATTCCTTTATGTCTCAATTTATTGATGAGGATCTTATCTTTTTAGTACTAAAAAGTATGAGTGACTTCCAATCACCCGGTCTCGGTTAAAACCCAAGAAAAGATAATGAACTTATTAATTACAATTTTACTAATATCAACCTCCCTTTCCATTTTACTAACCCTCATCTCATTTTGGTTACCCCAAATAAACCCAGATGTAGAGAAACTATCACCCTATGAATGTGGTTTCGACCCCCTAGGTTCAGCCCGACTCCCTTTTTCATTACGATTCTTCCTAGTAGCAATTTTATTTCTTTTATTTGATCTAGAGATTGCACTTCTCCTTCCGCTTCCATGAGGTATACAATTAGAGTTCCCCTCTTACACATTTATATGAGCATCATCAGTTGTTATTCTTCTTACACTAGGATTAATTTATGAGTGGATCCAAGGTGGCCTAGAATGAGCTGAATAAACGATTAGTATAATTAAAACACTTGATTTCGGCTCAAAAGCACGTGGTTAGAATCCACGATCGTTTTATGACACCTGTACACTTTGCTTTCTCAACAACATTCATCCTAGGACTTATAGGATTAACTTTTCACCGAAACCACTTACTTTCCGCTCTTTTATGTTTAGAAGGAATAATACTATCATTGTATGTTGCCCTATCCTTATGAACTTTACAATTAAACTCAATTAATTTCTCCCCAACCCCTATGTTAATACTTGCTTTTTCAGCATGTGAGGCAAGTGCTGGGTTAGCTCTTCTAGTAGCAACCTCTCGCACACACGGAACAGATCGTCTTCAAGCTTTAAACATCCTACAATGTTAAAAATCCTTATTCCAACGATTATGCTTATTCCCACAACATGACTTATTCCTAAAAAATGGTTATGACCATCCACATTAGTGCATAGTCTAACCATTGCTTTATTTACTCTCAATTGACTTATTTGATCATCTGACACCGCTTGATCAAATTTAAGCGGATTAATAGCTACTGACCCTTTATCTACCCCTTTATTAATTCTCACATGCTGGCTCCTTCCACTGATAATCCTTGCTAGCCAGAACCACTCAGCCAATAACCCTGTTAACCGACAACGAATATACATCACACTACTTACATCCTTACAAATCTTCCTCATTATAGCATTTAGCGCCACGGAATTAATTATGTTTTATGTTATATTTGAGGCCACATTAATTCCAACCTTGTTAATTATCACCCGATGAGGTAATCAAACAGAACGGTTGAATGCAGGAACCTATTTCCTATTCTACACCTTAGCAGGATCTCTACCACTACTTGTCGCACTTCTCATACTTCAAAACAAGACAGGTTCTTTATCCATACTAACCCTTCAGTATTCTAACCCTTTAGTCCTCACTTGCCTGAGTGATAAATTATGATGAATAGGCTGTCTCCTAGCTTTCCTTGTAAAAATACCCCTTTACGGAGTTCATCTATGGTTACCTAAAGCCCACGTAGAAGCACCAATTGCGGGCTCCATAATCCTTGCTGCAGTACTGCTAAAACTAGGGGGGTATGGTATAATACGCCTAATAAACATCCTTGAACCACTATCTAAACAGCTGAGCTACCCTTTTATAATTTTAGCCCTGTGGGGAATCGTTATGACCGGACTAATCTGTCTACGACAAAATGACTTAAAATCCCTAATCGCCTACTCTTCAGTTAGTCATATAGGATTGGTTACAACAGGTATCCTTATTCAAACCCCTTGAGGTTTTACTGGAGCGCTTGTACTTATAATTGCACATGGACTTACCTCATCAGCACTATTTTGTTTAGCAAACACAAACTATGAGCGAACCCATAGCCGAACAATAATATTAGCCCGAGGCCTACAAATGGTATTACCCTTAATGGCTACCTGATGATTCGCTGCCAGCCTGGCAAACATAGCTTTACCTCCTCTACCTAATCTAATAGGGGAGTTAATAATCATTTCATCTCTTTTTAATTGATCGCCTTGAACCTTAATTCTCACAGGCCTTGGTACACTTATTACTGCAGCATATTCATTATATCTATTTCTTACAACCCAACGAGGACCATTAACTAATCACCTGCTTCACATAGAACCTTCACACTCCCGAGAACACTTAATCATAACACTTCACCTCATACCACTTATCCTCCTAATCATGAAGCCTGGGTTGTTATGAGGTTGAACTTTCTGTAGATATAGTTTAAAAAGAACATTAGATTGTGATTCTAAAAATAAAGGTTAAAATCCTTTTATCCACCGAAGGAGGTCCGAAGACAACATAAACTGCTAATTTTTGCCCCTTTGGTTTAACTCCAAAGCTCATTCGAAACTTCTGAAGGATATTAGTTAATCCGTTGGTCTTAGGAACCAAAAACTCTTGGTGCAAATCCAAGCAGTAGTTATGCACTCCACCTCTTTAATAATATCCTCAAGCCTTTTAATTATCTTCACTTTCCTACTAATACCCTTAATTTCAACAATAACAACTAAACCACTCCCTCATAACTGATCGACTGGGTGGGTTAAAAATTCAGTTAAAATATCATTTATAATTAGCCTATTACCCCTTATACTATTTATTAATGAAGGGTTAGAAACTATTATTACTACATGATCTTGAATAAATACATCAACTTTTGATATTAATATTAGCTTTAAATTTGACCTATACTCAGTGATTTTTACCCCTGTGGCTTTATACGTCACATGATCTATCCTGGAATTTGCATCTTGATATATACACTCTGACCCTGTTATAAACCGATTTTTTAAATACCTTCTAATGTTCCTAATCGCTATAATAATTCTAGTAACTTCAAATAACATATTTCAACTATTCATTGGTTGGGAAGGAGTTGGTATTATATCCTTTCTTTTAATTGGGTGATGGTATGGACGTGCCGACGCTAATATAGCCGCGATCCAGGCAGTTGTATATAACCGAATCGGAGATATCGGATTGATTTTATTTATAGCCTGAATTGCTATAAACTTAAATTCTTGGGAAATAAATCAAATATTTACATTAGCTGAAAATGAAAACCTCACCCTTCCACTGTTAGGCCTGGTCCTAGCTGCAACAGGAAAGTCAGCTCAATTTGGTTTGCACCCATGGCTACCCTCAGCTATAGAGGGTCCTACTCCGGTATCTGCCCTACTACACTCAAGCACAATAGTGGTTGCGGGGATTTTTTTACTGATTCGAATAAGCCCTTTAATGGAAAATAACCCTATTATCCTAACAACATGCCTTTGTCTTGGAGCATTAACCACTTTATTTACAGCTATCTGCGCTCTGACACAAAACGACATCAAAAAAATTGTAGCATTTTCTACATCCAGTCAGCTAGGATTAATAATGGTCACGATCGGTCTTAATCAACCCCAATTAGCATTCCTTCATATCTGTACCCACGCTTTCTTTAAAGCTATATTATTTTTATGTTCGGGGTCATTAATTCATAGCCTAAACGATGAGCAAGATATCCGTAAGATAGGAGGAATACACCATCTCACTCCCTTCACCTCGTCCTCTCTCACCCTAGGCAGTCTAGCTTTAACAGGAACCCCTTTCCTGGCCGGATTTTTCTCAAAAGATGCCATTATTGAATCAATAAACACCTCTTACTTAAACGCCTGAGCCCTATTATTAACTTTAATTGCCACTTCCTTTACAGCAGTCTACAGCCTACGAATTGTTTATTATGTGAATATAGGCTACCCACGATTCAATCCCTTATCACCAATTAATGAAAATAGCAAGCCACTAATTAACCCGATCAAACGGTTAGCTTGAGGGAGTATTATCGCAGGCTTAATTATCACATCAAACATAACACCTATAAAGAACCCAGTTATAACTATACCATATTATACTAAAATAGCCGCCCTTATTGTTACAGCGATTGGATTAATTACAGCTTTAGAAATAGCCCTAAATACATCTAAGCAATTAAATATTACCCCTAAAAAAACCCCCCATTTATTTTCTAATGCACTAGGATTTTACCCACTTATTATTCACCGATTACCTATTGAATTATCCCTTCAATTAGGACAAAAAATTGCCTCTCAAACCATTGACATAACATGATTAGAGAAAATTGGTCCCAAAGCCTCATCAACCCTTAACCTCCCTCTAATTACAACTACAAGTAACACCCAAAAAGGTATAATTAAAACCTATTTAATACTATTTATTCTAACCCTTACCCTTACCATAGCATTATTAATTTAAACCACTCGAAGTGTACCGCGAGCAAGACCTCGTGTTAACTCCAGTACAACAAATAAAGTTAACAAAAGAACCCAAGCACTAATAACTAAAACCCAACCTCCTGAAGAATACATTAAAGATACTCCGGACATATCCCCCCGAAATACTGATAAACCTGATAAATCATCTACAGGCACTCAAGAGCTCTCGTACCACCCTCCGTAGAAATAAAATAAAAATAAAACTACCCCTATGAAATACAAAACCCCGTAAACTGCAACAGATCAACTACCTCAGCTCTCAGGGTAGGGCTCAGCGGCTAAAGCAGCGGAATACGCAAAAACAACTAACATTCCCCCCAAGTAGATTAAAAACAAAACTAAAGATAAGAAAGGCCCCCCAAAACTCACTATAACACCACACCCCATTCCAGCTACAACAACTAACCCTAAAGCAGCAAAGTATGGGGAGGGGTTGGAAGCCACCGCAATTAAACCAAAAATTAACCCTATTAATAATAAGAATATCAAATAAGTCATAGTTTTTACCAGGATTCTAACCAGGACTAATGGCTTGAAAAACCACCGTTGTAATTCAACTATAAAAACCCAATGGCCAACATTCGAAAAACCCACCCAATCATTAAAATCGCAAATAACGCTCTTGTAGATCTACCTGCACCATCAAACATCTCTGTATGATGAAACTTTGGGTCTCTTTTAGGGCTATGCTTAATAGCCCAAATCCTTACAGGACTATTCCTAGCAATACATTACACCTCAGATATTGCAACCGCTTTTTCTTCGGTCACACACATTTGTCGTGACGTAAATTACGGCTGACTCATCCGAAATATACATGCCAACGGAGCATCCTTCTTTTTTATCTGTATTTACCTTCACATTGCACGAGGTCTTTATTACGGATCCTACTTATATAAAGAAACCTGAAACGTGGGAGTAATTCTTCTGCTTCTTGTAATAGCCACTGCATTCGTAGGATATGTACTACCCTGAGGACAAATATCCTTTTGAGGAGCCACGGTCATTACTAACCTGATATCAGCTGTGCCATACATCGGAAATGATTTAGTACAATGAGTGTGAGGAGGGTTCTCTGTAGACAACGCCACCCTAACCCGATTCTTCGCATTCCATTTCTTACTTCCATTCATTGTTGCGGCTGCATCAATGGTCCACCTACTTTTCCTCCATGAAACAGGATCAAATAACCCCGCCGGGATTAACTCTGACGCAGACAAAGTCTCATTTCACCCCTACTTCTCTTACAAAGACCTATTAGGATTTGCCGCATTATTAATTACCCTAACATCAATTGCTCTCTTCACACCTAACATTCTAGGGGACCCTGACAACTTTACACCAGCAAACCCCTTAGTAACCCCCCCTCATATTAAACCCGAATGATATTTTCTATTCGCCTACGCTATCCTACGATCAATTCCAAATAAACTAGGGGGTGTATTAGCCTTACTATTCTCAATTTTAGTATTAATACTAGTACCAATTCTTCACACATCAAAACAACGAGGACTCACCTTCCGACCCTTTGGTCAACTTATATTCTGAATACTAGTTGCAGACATAATAATTCTTACATGAATTGGAGGAATGCCTGTAGAACCCCCTTATATTTTAATTGGTCAATTAGCCTCAGTTATTTATTTCATAATCTTCCTAATAGCTCTACCTGCATCCGGTTGAATAGAAAACAAAGTTCTTAAATTAAACTGCATTTGTAGCTCAGTATTAGAGCGCCGGTTTTGTAAACCGGAGGCCGGAGGTTAAACCCCTCCCCACTGCTCAGAAAAAGGAGACTCTAACTCCCGCCACCAGCTCCCAAAGCTGATATTCTAAGTTAAAATATTTTCTGGTACATATATGAAATATCCATATATATATATACAGTGCATAATATTAATTCCTTAGGACATTTTATGTATAAAAACCATTAAATTATATTAAACATATAAATAAACTATATTACTAAGGTAGACATAAACCATAAATTTAAGAATGCACTAAGAGTAATAATGCTGAGAGATTTAAGATCTAATAAAAAACTCATAAGTAATGATATACCAAGACTCCAAATATCATTAAATTAAAAATTGTATGTAGTAAGAGCCTACCAACCAGTATATAACTTAAGGATAACGGTTCTTGATGGTCAGGAGCCCCTATTGAAGGGTTGCTACCTAAAAGGTGAATTATTCCTGGCATCTCCTCCTTTTTCAGGTCCATTAATTTATTAACCCGCACACTTTCATCGACGCTTACATTGACTAATGGTGTTAAACCTTCGACTCGTTACCCCCCAAGCCGAGCGTTCTCTCCACGGGGGCAGCTGGTTCTCTTTTTTTTTTCCCTTCGTGAACATTTCAGAGTGCACGCGGCCCTATGACAGAAGGTTGAACATTCGTTCCTTATTGAGTAATATTAGTGTAGTGTTGAAATTACATTACTTAAGAATCGCATATAGAGTTTTCTAGAGCATAATAAATACTATAATCCTCTTAGGTCGCCCCCCCTTCTGTTTTTAAAGAAAAAACCCCCCAACCCCCCTAAGGCCCTAAGGTAACTAACAATTTAATTAATCTAGTTTAAACAATAAGGTCCCAAGGTTATCTATTGGCTTATAAATGTACAAAACGATGTGTAGTTTCGTATTTATGTATTACCAGTTTTTAAAAAAATATATCATATCTTATCTATTTATTACAACAACTAGGGTAAAATACTAGAAGGCCATCGTAGCTTAAGACTTAAAGCATAACACTGAAGATGTTATTATGAACCCTAGAAAGTTCCGAAAGCACAAAGGCTTGGTCCTAGCTTTACTATTATCTATAACCAAACTTACACATGCAAGCATCCGCACCCCCGTGAGAATGCCCTTAACCCTCTTATGAGATCAAGGAGCTGGTATCAGGCACATATGATCGCCCATGACACCTTGCTTAGCCACACCCCCAAGGGAATTCAGCAGTGATAAACATTAAGCCATAAGTGTAAACTTGACTTAGTTAAGGTTTTTAGAGCCGGTAAAACTCGTGCCAGCCACCGCGGTTATACGAGAGGCTCAAGATAATAGAAATCGGCGTAAAGAGTGGTTAAGTATTAAAAGACTAAAGTTAAACATCTTCCAGGCTGTCATACGCATCCGAAGGTATGAGACTCATTTACGAAAGTGACTTTACAAAACTGAACCCACGAAAGCTATGAAACAAACTGGGATTAGATACCCCACTATGCATAGTCTTAAACGAAAGTATTTTAATTACATTATACTCGCCCGGGTACTACGAGCTTTAGCTTAAAACCCAAAGGACTTGGCGGTGCTTTACACCCACCTAGAGGAGCCTGTTCTATAACTGATAACCCCCGTTAAACCTCACCCTATTTTGCTTAATCAATTTATATACCGCCGTCGTCAGCTTACCTTGTGAAAGAACAACAGTGAGCAAAACTAGTGTTAACCCAAAACGTCAGGTCGAGGTGTAGTTTATAATAGGGGAAGAAATGGGCTACACTCATTTATTAATGAATACGGATGGTATATTGAAATATAAACCTAAAGGAGGATTTAGCAGTAAGGAGGAAATAGAGTGTTCACCTGAAACTGGCTCTAAAGCGCGCACACACCGCCCGTCACTCTCCCCAATAACATAACTACGATTAATTAAAACCTAAATGAAATACAAGGGGAGGCAAGTCGTAACATGGTAAGTGTACCGGAAGGTGTGCTTGGAATACCAAAGCATAGCTGAAATAGTTAAAGCATCTCACTTACACCGAGAAGTTGTTCTTGCAAATAGAACTGCTCTGATACCCATATGCTAGCTCACACACTAAATTCAAATAAAAACTAAAGATAACCCCTAATACCCTAAAAAGTAATATTAAAACATTTTATAGCCCAAGTAAGGGAGACTGAAAAGGAATAATGAAGCTACAAAACTAGTACCGCAAGGGAAAGCTGAAAAAGAAATTAAAAAAATAACTTAAGTAAAGAGCAGCAAAGATTAAATCTTGTACCTTTTGCATAATGGTTTAACAAGTACATCCCAAGCAAAGAGATCTTTAGTTTGATACCCCGAAACTAAGCGAGCTACTCCGAGACAGTCAAGACATAATGGACTAATCCGTACCTGTGGCAAAAGGTTGGAATGAGCTCCGAGTAGAGGTGATAAACCAAACGAGCTTAGTTATAGCTGGTTGCCTGAAAAATGAATAAAAGTTCAGCCTATATTAAACCCTTAATTCACCTAAAATTTAAACAAACAGATTTAGTTAATAATAATATAGAGTTAGTCAAAAGGGGTACAGCTCTTTTGACATAGGACACAACCTTACAATGGAGGTTAAAGATCAAAAACACCAAAGTACACAAATGCCTTAGTGGGCCTGAAAGCAGCCATCGATATAGAAAGCGTTAAAGCTCAAGCACTAGTAAAACTTTTAATTCAGATAAACATTCTTAAACCCCTAAATTCATCAGGCCTTTTCATAACACATGAAAGTGATAATGTTAATATGAGTAATAAGAGAAGTTAAGATTCTCTCCTTTAGCAAAAGTGTGCCTCGGATCGAACTAACACCGAGATTTAATGACCCCAATTTCAAGAGGGAAATGTTGTAATAAATAAAGAACAAGAAAAAACAACAATAAAAATCATCAACCCCACACTGGATTGCTATCTAGGATAAACTAAAAGAGTGAGAAGGAACTCGGCAAATATGATAATAGCCTCGCCTGTTTACCAAAAACACCGCCTCTTGCATAACATAATGAATAAGAGGTCCCGCCTGCCCTGTGACCATAAGTTTAACGGCCGCGGTATTTTGACCGTGCAAAGGTAGCGCAATCACTTGTCTTTTAAATAAAGACCTGTATGAATGGCATAACGAGGGCTAAACTGTCTCCTTACTCCAGTTAATGAAATTGATCTCCCCGTGCAGAAGCGGGGATTAACCCATAAGACGAGAAGACCCTGTGGAGCTTTAGATGATAGATGAATTTATTAAAAAATTAATACCACATAAAAGGTAATTAAAACGATGACCTCATCTTAAATCTTTAGTTGGGGCGACCGCGGAGTAAAACAAAACCTCCGTGAGGATTGAGATGAAAACCTTATACCCAAGAATGTCATTTCTAAGTACCAAAATATTTGACCAATTGATCCGGCAACAGCCGATTAATGAACCTAGTTACCCCAGGGATAACAGCGCAATCCTCTTTGAGAGTCCCTATCGACAAGAGGGTTTACGACCTCGATGTTGGATCAGGACATCCTAATGGTGTAGCCGCTATTAAGGGTTCGTTTGTTCAACGATTAAAGTCCTACGTGATCTGAGTTCAGACCGGAGTAATCCAGGTCAGTTTCTATCTATGAGTGTGACTTTCTTCAGTACGAAAGGACCAAGAAGGATAGGCCCATGTTTTAAAACAAGCCCACTTTTTAACCCTTGAAAAAATATTAAAGGTTAAAATAACACAAAATAAATCCAGAATATAACTACATGTTGAAGTGGCAGAGTCCGGTTATTGCAAAAGACCTAAGCCCTTTGAATAGAGGTTCAAATCCTCTCCTCAACTATGACCACCATAATTATAGCGCAAATTGTTAACCCTTTAATATATATTATTCCTGTACTACTAGCAGTTGCTTTCTTAACTCTTCTGGAACGTAAAGTATTAGGATATATACAACACCGAAAAGGGCCTAATATCGTAGGACCTTTTGGTCTACTTCAACCAATTGCAGATGGAGTAAAATTATTTATTAAGGAACCAGTAAAACCCTCAACATCTTCACCTATTTTATTTATTGCCACCACCAGTATTAGCATTAACACTTGCCCTTATATTATGAGCTCCCTTACCAATACCTCACCCTGTAATTAATATTAATCTGGGAATACTACTTATCTTAGCCCTATCAAGCCTTGCAGTTTACTCTATCCTAGGGTCAGGTTGAGCATCAAATTCAAAATATGCATTAATTGGAGCATTACGAGCAGTAGCCCAAACTATTTCTTACGAAGTAAGCTTAGGATTAATTTTACTAGCATTAATCATCTTCACTGGTAATTTCACACTACAATCATTTGGGGTTACACAAGAAAGCTTATGACTTATTATCCCCGCCTGACCTTTAGCAGCAATATGATATATCTCCACACTAGCTGAAACAAACCGGGCACCATTTGATTTAACAGAGGGGGAGTCAGAACTGGTTTCGGGTTTTAATGTTGAATACGCAGGAGGACCTTTTGCACTCTTTTTCCTTGCAGAATATGCCAACATCTTACTTATAAACACCTTGTCAACTATCCTTTTTCTAGGAGCATCTCATATCCCTTCCTTACCTGAACTAACAACAGCAAATCTTATAATTAAAGCAACCCTACTATCCTTAGTATTCTTATGAGTTCGAGCCTCATACCCACGATTCCGATACGACCAATTAATACACCTCATCTGAAAAAACTTCCTACCACTAACATTAGCATTAATTATTTGACACTTATCAGCGCCTCTTTCGCTAGCAGGGATCCCACCACATATATAAGGAATTATGCCTGAGTACTAAAGGACCACTTTGATAGAGTGCATTACGGGGGTTAGAATCCCCCTAATTCCTTAGAAAGAGAGGACTCGAACCCCACTTAAGAGATCAAAACTCTTAGTGCTTCCTACTACACCACTTCCTAAAGTAAAGTCAGCTAAATTAAGCTTTTGGGCCCATACCCCAAAAATGTAGGTTAAAACCCTCCCTTTGCTAATGAACCCCTACATTATATCAATCTTTCTAATAGGTTTAGGCCTAGGTACTACAATCACATTCATAAGCTCACACTGATTACTAGCATGAATAGGCCTAGAAATTAATACACTAGCAATTATTCCTTTAATAGCACAACACCATCACCCACGGTCTGTAGAAGCTTCTACAAAGTATTTCCTCATCCAGGCTACAGCCGCAGCAATAATCTTATTTGCTAGCTCCACTAATGCATGGATTACAGGAAAATGAGGTATTGATGAACTATCTCATCCATTACCCCTAACCATTATAATATTAGGCCTAGCCTTAAAAATTGGCATAGCACCCCTTCACACATGATTACCAGAAGTACTTCAAGGCCTAGACCTTACCACCGGATTAATTATATCTACGTGACAAAAACTAGCTCCTTTTTCCCTAATAATACAAATAAACCTAGATAACCCCGTACTGGTTATTATAGCAATGCTATCTACTATAGTTGGGGGCTGAGGGGGATTAAATCAGACACAATTGCGAAAGATCTTAGCATACTCATCAATTGCCCACATTGGCTGAATGGTTATTGTTCTACAATTCTCACCATCACTTACACTTATTACTCTTGCAATCTATATTTTTATAACAATTTCCATCTTTAACCTATTTAAACTAAATAAAGCAACTTCTATTAATGCACTAGCAACTTCATGATCTAAATCCCCTACAATAACCGCGCTAGCCCCGTTAGCCCTCCTATCCTTAGGGGGTTTACCACCTCTTACAGGATTCGGCCCCAAATGAATAATCTTATCTGAACTAACAAAACAAGAATTAAACACAATTGCAACAATCACAGCGCTGTCTGCTTTATTAAGCCTTTATTTTTACCTGCGATTATCATATGCTATAACACTAACCCTATCACCCAACACCACCCCTATAACTAGCCAATGGCGATGTAATAACAAACAGCCCACTATCCACCTATCTGTATCAACGATTATATCATTGATACTTCTCCCTATCCTACCTAGTATAATAGCTATTATCAACTAAGGGTTTAGGTTAATAAAAGACCAAAGGCCTTCAAAGCCTTAAGTAGAAGTGAAAATCCTTTAACCCTTGATAAGACTTGCAGGTAATTAACCTACATCTACTGTATGCAAAACAGACACTTTAATTAAGCTAAAGCCTTACTAGATGGGTAGGCCTCGATCCTACAATTTCCTAGTTAACAGCTAGACACTCCAACCAGCGAGCATCCATCTACTTTTCCCCCCGCCTTAAAAAGGCGGAAAGGCGGGGGGGAAAGCCCCGGCAAAAATTAATTGGCTACTTAAGATTTGCAATCTTATATGTATTACACCTCAAGGCTTGGTATGAAGAGGGCTTAAACCTCTGTATGTGGGGTTACAATCCACCGCTTACTCAGCCATCCTACCTGTGGCAATCACACGATGATTTTTCTCAACTAATCACAAAGACATCGGCACCCTATACTTAGTATTTGGTGCTTGAGCCGGAATAGTCGGCACTGCACTAAGCCTTTTAATCCGAGCAGAACTAAGTCAACCAGGAGCTTTACTGGGAGATGATCAAATCTATAATGTTATTGTAACTGCTCATGCTTTCGTAATAATTTTTTTTATAGTTATACCAATTATAATCGGGGGTTTTGGTAATTGACTAATTCCGTTAATAATCGGAGCGCCTGATATAGCTTTTCCTCGAATAAATAATATAAGTTTTTGATTATTACCACCCTCTTTTCTTCTTCTGCTTGCTTCATCAGGAGTAGAAGCTGGAGCGGGTACAGGTTGAACGGTCTACCCCCCGCTAGCAGGTAACTTAGCTCATGCTGGGGCCTCTGTAGACTTAACAATCTTTTCTCTTCATTTAGCAGGTGTTTCATCAATTCTAGGGGCTATTAATTTTATCACCACTATCATTAACATAAAACCTCCATCGATCTCACAATATCAAACACCATTATTTGTTTGAGCAGTCTTAGTAACCGCAGTATTACTTTTATTATCCCTTCCTGTATTAGCAGCTGGAATTACTATACTTCTAACAGATCGAAACTTAAACACAACATTTTTTGACCCCTCTGGAGGGGGAGACCCTATCCTTTACCAACACTTATTTTGATTCTTTGGGCATCCTGAAGTATATATCCTTATCCTCCCAGGCTTTGGTATAATCTCCCACATTGTAGCTTATTATTCTGGTAAAAAAGAGCCCTTCGGTTACATAGGAATAGTTTGAGCAATAATAGCAATCGGACTTTTAGGGTTTATTGTCTGAGCTCACCACATATTCACAGTAGGAATAGATGTAGACACCCGAGCATACTTCACCTCAGCAACAATAATTATTGCCATTCCCACAGGTGTAAAAGTATTTAGTTGATTAGCCACACTTCACGGAGGCTCTATTAAATGAGAAACTCCTCTGCTATGAGCTCTAGGTTTTATCTTCTTATTTACTGTTGGGGGGTTAACAGGAATTGTATTAGCAAACTCCTCTTTAGACATTGTCTTACACGACACTTATTATGTAGTTGCCCACTTCCACTACGTTCTTTCAATAGGTGCCGTATTTGCAATTATAGCAGGGTTTGTACATTGATTTCCTTTATTTACAGGCTACACTCTACACAACTCTTGAACTAAAATTCATTTTGGTGTAATATTTGCAGGTGTAAACTTAACATTCTTCCCTCAACACTTCCTAGGGTTAGCCGGTATACCCCGACGATACTCTGACTACCCAGACGCATACTCACTGTGAAACACTGTTTCTTCTATTGGATCACTTGTATCCTTAATCGCCGTAATCATGTTTTTATTTATTATCTGAGAAGCATTTGCTGCTAAACGGGAAGTACTAATAGTTGAATTGGCTTCAACAAACATTGAATGACTTCATGGATGCCCCCCACCATATCACACATTTGAGGAACCTGCTTTTGTTCAAGTACAAACAAACAACTAAACGAGAAAGGAGGGAATTGAACCCCCATAAAATGGTTTCAAGCCACCCACAAAACCGTTCTGCCACTTTCTTTACACAACTAACTAAAGATATTAGTAAAATATTATACTGCCTTGTCAAGGCAGAGTTGTTGGTTAAACCCCTACATGTCTTAAATAATGGCTTATCCCTCACAACTAGGTTTTCAAGACGCAGCATCACCTGTAATAGAAGAACTACTTCATTTTCATGATCATGCATTAATAATTGTATTCCTGATTAGCACTTTAGTGCTTTATATTATTGTAGCCATAGTTACTACAAAATTAACAAACAAATTCTTATTAGACTCACAAGAAATTGAAATTATTTGAACTGTTCTCCCCGCAATTATTCTTATCCTAATCGCTCTTCCATCACTGCGAATTCTTTATCTTATAGATGAGGTAAACGACCCTCACCTTACAATTAAAGCAGTCGGCCATCAATGATACTGAAGTTATGAATATACTGATTATGAAGACTTGGCCTTTGATTCATATATAATCCCAACCCAAGACCTCACACCAGGCCAATTTCGATTGTTAGAAGCA
This sequence comes from Hippocampus guttulatus, assembly GCF_054856545.1. NCBI lineage: Eukaryota > Metazoa > Chordata > Actinopteri > Syngnathiformes > Syngnathidae > Hippocampus > Hippocampus guttulatus. The sequence goes on along the minus strand of NW_028233956.1, from coordinate 10,479 downwards.
GATCATCGTATAGTAATCCCGGTTGAATCACCAATTCGAGTCTTAGTGTCTGCAGAAGATGTACTCCACTCATGAGCAGTACCTTCTCTAGGGGTAAAAATAGACGCAGTACCAGGACGGCTTAATCAAACAGCTTTTATCACATCACGACCAGGAGTGTTTTATGGACAATGTTCAGAAATTTGTGGTGCTAACCACAGCTTTATACCTATTGTGGTAGAAGCGGTACCACTACAACAATTTGAAAACTGATCATCACTTATACTTGAAGACGCCTCGTTAAGAAGCTAAATTGGACCTCAGCGTTAGCCTTTTAAGCTAAAAATTGGTGACTCCCAACCACCCTTAGCGACATGCCTCAATTAAATCCCTCACCTTGATTAATAATTTTATTATTTACATGATTAGTCTTTACCATTATTATTCCACCTAAAGTAATAGCACATAAATACCCTAACGAACCAAATGTTTTAAGCACTAAAACATTAAAAACAACCCCTTGAAACTGACAATGACATTAAGCTTCTTTGACCAATTTATTAGTCCTATGTTTTTAGGTATCCCATTGATGGCTTTAGCTATTATTACACCTTGAATTATATTCCCTACCCCCTCATCTCGTTGGATAAATAACCGTATACTCACATTACAAAACTGGTTTATTAATCTATTTACAAAACAACTTCTTCTTCCTCTAAATACCACAGGTCATAAATGAGCATTAATTTTCGCGTCATTAATAATCTTCCTAATTTCCTTAAATATACTTGGGTTACTTCCATACACCTTTACCCCTACAACCCAATTATCCTTAAATATAGGATTAGCAGTACCTTTATGATTAGCAACTGTCATCATTGGGATACGAAACCAACCCACACACTCCCTAGGTCACCTATTACCAGAAGGCACACCCATACCACTAATCCCCGTACTTATTATTATTGAAACAATCAGCTTATTTATTCGACCTATCGCCCTAGGTGTTCGACTAACAGCAAATTTAACTGCAGGACACCTACTTATTCAACTTATCGCGACAGCAGCATTTGTTCTTATACCTCTTATACCTACAGTAGCATTATTAACAACAATTTTACTACTTTTACTCACATTGTTAGAAGTAGCCGTTGCTATAATCCAAGCCTATGTCTTTGTACTCTTGCTAAGTCTCTACCTACAAGAAAACGTTTAATGGCCCACCAAGCACATGCATACCACATAGTAGATCCAAGCCCCTGACCCCTCACAGGTGCAATTGCAGCCCTTTTAATGACTTCAGGGTTAGCTATTTGATTCCATTTTAATTCAACTGTTTTAATAACAATTGGATTAATTTTACTACTTCTAACAATGATCCAATGATGGCGAGATATTATCCGAGAAGGGACATTTCAAGGACATCACACCCCGCCAGTTCAAAAGGGGTTACGATATGGGATAATCCTATTTATCACCTCAGAAGTATTCTTCTTCCTTGGATTCTTCTGAGCTTTTTACCACGCCAGTCTAGCTCCAACCCCAGAATTAGGCGGTTGCTGGCCTCCTTCTGGAGTAACCACCCTAGATCCTTTTGAAGTACCACTTCTTAATACAGCGGTTCTTCTTGCCTCTGGTGTCACAGTAACTTGAGCTCACCATAGCATTATAGAAGGTGAACGAAAACAAACTATTCACTCACTCACCTTAACTATTCTCCTAGGCTTCTACTTCACATTTCTTCAAGCGATAGAATATTATGAAGCCCCCTTCACAATTGCTGATGGTGTTTACGGATCAACATTCTTTGTAGCCACAGGATTCCACGGATTACACGTAATCATTGGATCAACATTCCTAGCAGTTTGTTTAATTCGACAAATTCAATACCACTTCACATCCCAACACCACTTCGGATTTGAAGCTGCAGCATGATACTGACATTTTGTCGACGTAGTATGATTATTCCTTTATGTCTCAATTTATTGATGAGGATCTTATCTTTTTAGTACTAAAAAGTATGAGTGACTTCCAATCACCCGGTCTCGGTTAAAACCCAAGAAAAGATAATGAACTTATTAATTACAATTTTACTAATATCAACCTCCCTTTCCATTTTACTAACCCTCATCTCATTTTGGTTACCCCAAATAAACCCAGATGTAGAGAAACTATCACCCTATGAATGTGGTTTCGACCCCCTAGGTTCAGCCCGACTCCCTTTTTCATTACGATTCTTCCTAGTAGCAATTTTATTTCTTTTATTTGATCTAGAGATTGCACTTCTCCTTCCGCTTCCATGAGGTATACAATTAGAGTTCCCCTCTTACACATTTATATGAGCATCATCAGTTGTTATTCTTCTTACACTAGGATTAATTTATGAGTGGATCCAAGGTGGCCTAGAATGAGCTGAATAAACGATTAGTATAATTAAAACACTTGATTTCGGCTCAAAAGCACGTGGTTAGAATCCACGATCGTTTTATGACACCTGTACACTTTGCTTTCTCAACAACATTCATCCTAGGACTTATAGGATTAACTTTTCACCGAAACCACTTACTTTCCGCTCTTTTATGTTTAGAAGGAATAATACTATCATTGTATGTTGCCCTATCCTTATGAACTTTACAATTAAACTCAATTAATTTCTCCCCAACCCCTATGTTAATACTTGCTTTTTCAGCATGTGAGGCAAGTGCTGGGTTAGCTCTTCTAGTAGCAACCTCTCGCACACACGGAACAGATCGTCTTCAAGCTTTAAACATCCTACAATGTTAAAAATCCTTATTCCAACGATTATGCTTATTCCCACAACATGACTTATTCCTAAAAAATGGTTATGACCATCCACATTAGTGCATAGTCTAACCATTGCTTTATTTACTCTCAATTGACTTATTTGATCATCTGACACCGCTTGATCAAATTTAAGCGGATTAATAGCTACTGACCCTTTATCTACCCCTTTATTAATTCTCACATGCTGGCTCCTTCCACTGATAATCCTTGCTAGCCAGAACCACTCAGCCAATAACCCTGTTAACCGACAACGAATATACATCACACTACTTACATCCTTACAAATCTTCCTCATTATAGCATTTAGCGCCACGGAATTAATTATGTTTTATGTTATATTTGAGGCCACATTAATTCCAACCTTGTTAATTATCACCCGATGAGGTAATCAAACAGAACGGTTGAATGCAGGAACCTATTTCCTATTCTACACCTTAGCAGGATCTCTACCACTACTTGTCGCACTTCTCATACTTCAAAACAAGACAGGTTCTTTATCCATACTAACCCTTCAGTATTCTAACCCTTTAGTCCTCACTTGCCTGAGTGATAAATTATGATGAATAGGCTGTCTCCTAGCTTTCCTTGTAAAAATACCCCTTTACGGAGTTCATCTATGGTTACCTAAAGCCCACGTAGAAGCACCAATTGCGGGCTCCATAATCCTTGCTGCAGTACTGCTAAAACTAGGGGGGTATGGTATAATACGCCTAATAAACATCCTTGAACCACTATCTAAACAGCTGAGCTACCCTTTTATAATTTTAGCCCTGTGGGGAATCGTTATGACCGGACTAATCTGTCTACGACAAAATGACTTAAAATCCCTAATCGCCTACTCTTCAGTTAGTCATATAGGATTGGTTACAACAGGTATCCTTATTCAAACCCCTTGAGGTTTTACTGGAGCGCTTGTACTTATAATTGCACATGGACTTACCTCATCAGCACTATTTTGTTTAGCAAACACAAACTATGAGCGAACCCATAGCCGAACAATAATATTAGCCCGAGGCCTACAAATGGTATTACCCTTAATGGCTACCTGATGATTCGCTGCCAGCCTGGCAAACATAGCTTTACCTCCTCTACCTAATCTAATAGGGGAGTTAATAATCATTTCATCTCTTTTTAATTGATCGCCTTGAACCTTAATTCTCACAGGCCTTGGTACACTTATTACTGCAGCATATTCATTATATCTATTTCTTACAACCCAACGAGGACCATTAACTAATCACCTGCTTCACATAGAACCTTCACACTCCCGAGAACACTTAATCATAACACTTCACCTCATACCACTTATCCTCCTAATCATGAAGCCTGGGTTGTTATGAGGTTGAACTTTCTGTAGATATAGTTTAAAAAGAACATTAGATTGTGATTCTAAAAATAAAGGTTAAAATCCTTTTATCCACCGAAGGAGGTCCGAAGACAACATAAACTGCTAATTTTTGCCCCTTTGGTTTAACTCCAAAGCTCATTCGAAACTTCTGAAGGATATTAGTTAATCCGTTGGTCTTAGGAACCAAAAACTCTTGGTGCAAATCCAAGCAGTAGTTATGCACTCCACCTCTTTAATAATATCCTCAAGCCTTTTAATTATCTTCACTTTCCTACTAATACCCTTAATTTCAACAATAACAACTAAACCACTCCCTCATAACTGATCGACTGGGTGGGTTAAAAATTCAGTTAAAATATCATTTATAATTAGCCTATTACCCCTTATACTATTTATTAATGAAGGGTTAGAAACTATTATTACTACATGATCTTGAATAAATACATCAACTTTTGATATTAATATTAGCTTTAAATTTGACCTATACTCAGTGATTTTTACCCCTGTGGCTTTATACGTCACATGATCTATCCTGGAATTTGCATCTTGATATATACACTCTGACCCTGTTATAAACCGATTTTTTAAATACCTTCTAATGTTCCTAATCGCTATAATAATTCTAGTAACTTCAAATAACATATTTCAACTATTCATTGGTTGGGAAGGAGTTGGTATTATATCCTTTCTTTTAATTGGGTGATGGTATGGACGTGCCGACGCTAATATAGCCGCGATCCAGGCAGTTGTATATAACCGAATCGGAGATATCGGATTGATTTTATTTATAGCCTGAATTGCTATAAACTTAAATTCTTGGGAAATAAATCAAATATTTACATTAGCTGAAAATGAAAACCTCACCCTTCCACTGTTAGGCCTGGTCCTAGCTGCAACAGGAAAGTCAGCTCAATTTGGTTTGCACCCATGGCTACCCTCAGCTATAGAGGGTCCTACTCCGGTATCTGCCCTACTACACTCAAGCACAATAGTGGTTGCGGGGATTTTTTTACTGATTCGAATAAGCCCTTTAATGGAAAATAACCCTATTATCCTAACAACATGCCTTTGTCTTGGAGCATTAACCACTTTATTTACAGCTATCTGCGCTCTGACACAAAACGACATCAAAAAAATTGTAGCATTTTCTACATCCAGTCAGCTAGGATTAATAATGGTCACGATCGGTCTTAATCAACCCCAATTAGCATTCCTTCATATCTGTACCCACGCTTTCTTTAAAGCTATATTATTTTTATGTTCGGGGTCATTAATTCATAGCCTAAACGATGAGCAAGATATCCGTAAGATAGGAGGAATACACCATCTCACTCCCTTCACCTCGTCCTCTCTCACCCTAGGCAGTCTAGCTTTAACAGGAACCCCTTTCCTGGCCGGATTTTTCTCAAAAGATGCCATTATTGAATCAATAAACACCTCTTACTTAAACGCCTGAGCCCTATTATTAACTTTAATTGCCACTTCCTTTACAGCAGTCTACAGCCTACGAATTGTTTATTATGTGAATATAGGCTACCCACGATTCAATCCCTTATCACCAATTAATGAAAATAGCAAGCCACTAATTAACCCGATCAAACGGTTAGCTTGAGGGAGTATTATCGCAGGCTTAATTATCACATCAAACATAACACCTATAAAGAACCCAGTTATAACTATACCATATTATACTAAAATAGCCGCCCTTATTGTTACAGCGATTGGATTAATTACAGCTTTAGAAATAGCCCTAAATACATCTAAGCAATTAAATATTACCCCTAAAAAAACCCCCCATTTATTTCTAATGCACTAGGATTTTACCCACTTATTATTCACCGATTACCTATTGAATTATCCCTTCAATTAGGACAAAAAATTGCCTCTCAAACCATTGACATAACATGATTAGAGAAAATTGGTCCCAAAGCCTCATCAACCCTTAACCTCCCTCTAATTACAACTACAAGTAACACCCAAAAAGGTATAATTAAAACCTATTTAATACTATTTATTCTAACCCTTACCCTTACCATAGCATTATTAATTTAAACCACTCGAAGTGTACCGCGAGCAAGACCTCGTGTTAACTCCAGTACAACAAATAAAGTTAACAAAAGAACCCAAGCACTAATAACTAAAACCCAACCTCCTGAAGAATACATTAAAGATACTCCGGACATATCCCCCCGAAATACTGATAAACCTGATAAATCATCTACAGGCACTCAAGAGCTCTCGTACCACCCTCCGTAGAAATAAAATAAAAATAAAACTACCCCTATGAAATACAAAACCCCGTAAACTGCAACAGATCAACTACCTCAGCTCTCAGGGTAGGGCTCAGCGGCTAAAGCAGCGGAATACGCAAAAACAACTAACATTCCCCCAAGTAGATTAAAAACAAAACTAAAGATAAGAAAGGCCCCCCAAAACTCACTATAACACCACACCCCATTCCAGCTACAACAACTAACCCTAAAGCAGCAAAGTATGGGGAGGGGTTGGAAGCCACCGCAATTAAACCAAAAATTAACCCTATTAATAATAAGAATATCAAATAAGTCATAGTTTTTACCAGGATTCTAACCAGGACTAATGGCTTGAAAAACCACCGTTGTAATTCAACTATAAAAACCCAATGGCCAACATTCGAAAAACCCACCCAATCATTAAAATCGCAAATAACGCTCTTGTAGATCTACCTGCACCATCAAACATCTCTGTATGATGAAACTTTGGGTCTCTTTTAGGGCTATGCTTAATAGCCCAAATCCTTACAGGACTATTCCTAGCAATACATTACACCTCAGATATTGCAACCGCTTTTTCTTCGGTCACACACATTTGTCGTGACGTAAATTACGGCTGACTCATCCGAAATATACATGCCAACGGAGCATCCTTCTTTTTTATCTGTATTTACCTTCACATTGCACGAGGTCTTTATTACGGATCCTACTTATATAAAGAAACCTGAAACGTGGGAGTAATTCTTCTGCTTCTTGTAATAGCCACTGCATTCGTAGGATATGTACTACCCTGAGGACAAATATCCTTTTGAGGAGCCACGGTCATTACTAACCTGATATCAGCTGTGCCATACATCGGAAATGATTTAGTACAATGAGTGTGAGGAGGGTTCTCTGTAGACAACGCCACCCTAACCCGATTCTTCGCATTCCATTTCTTACTTCCATTCATTGTTGCGGCTGCATCAATGGTCCACCTACTTTTCCTCCATGAAACAGGATCAAATAACCCCGCCGGGATTAACTCTGACGCAGACAAAGTCTCATTTCACCCCTACTTCTCTTACAAAGACCTATTAGGATTTGCCGCATTATTAATTACCCTAACATCAATTGCTCTCTTCACACCTAACATTCTAGGGGACCCTGACAACTTTACACCAGCAAACCCCTTAGTAACCCCCCCTCATATTAAACCCGAATGATATTTTCTATTCGCCTACGCTATCCTACGATCAATTCCAAATAAACTAGGGGGTGTATTAGCCTTACTATTCTCAATTTTAGTATTAATACTAGTACCAATTCTTCACACATCAAAACAACGAGGACTCACCTTCCGACCCTTTGGTCAACTTATATTCTGAATACTAGTTGCAGACATAATAATTCTTACATGAATTGGAGGAATGCCTGTAGAACCCCTTATATTTTAATTGGTCAATTAGCCTCAGTTATTTATTTCATAATCTTCCTAATAGCTCTACCTGCATCCGGTTGAATAGAAAACAAAGTTCTTAAATTAAACTGCATTTGTAGCTCAGTATTAGAGGCGCCGGTTTTGTAAACCGGAGGCCGGAGGTTAAACCCTCCCCACTGCTCAGAAAAAGGAGACTCTAACTCCCGCCACCAGCTCCCAAAGCTGATATTCTAAGTTAAAATATTTTCTGGTACATATATGAAATATCCATATATATATATACAGTGCATAATATTAATTCCTTAGGACATTTTATGTATAAAAACCATTAAATTATATTAAACATATAAATAAACTATATTACTAAGGTAGACATAAACCATAAATTTAAGAATGCACTAAGAGTAATAATGCTGAGAGATTTAAGATCTAATAAAAAACTCATAAGTAATGATATACCAAGACTCCAAATATCATTAAATTAAAAATTGTATGTAGTAAGAGCCTACCAACCAGTATATAACTTAAGGATAACGGTTCTTGATGGTCAGGAGCCCCTATTGAAGGGTTGCTACCTAAAAGGTGAATTATTCCTGGCATCTCCTCCTTTTTCAGGTCCATTAATTTATTAACCCGCACACTTTCATCGACGCTTACATTGACTAATGGTGTTAAACCTTCGACTCGTTACCCCCCAAGCCGAGCGTTCTCTCCACGGGGGCAGCTGGTTCTCTTTTTTTTTTCCCTTCGTGAACATTTCAGAGTGCACGCGGCCCTATGACAGAAGGTTGAACATTCGTTCCTTATTGAGTAATATTAGTGTAGTGTTGAAATTACATTACTTAAGAATCGCATATAGAGTTTTCTAGAGCATAATAAATACTATAATCCTCTTAGGTCGCCCCCCCTTCTGTTTTTAAAGAAAAAACCCCCCAACCCCCCTAAGGCCCTAAGGTAACTAACAATTTAATTAATCTAGTTTAAACAATAAGGTCCCAAGGTTATCTATTGGCTTATAAATGTACAAAACGATGTGTAGTTTCGTATTTATGTATTACCAGTTTTTAAAAAAAATATATCATATCTTATCTATTTATTACAACAACTAGGGTAAAATACTAGAAGGCCATCGTAGCTTAAGACTTAAAGCATAACACACTGAAGATGTTATTATGAACCCTAGAAAGTTCCGAAAGCACAAAGGCTTGGTCCTAGCTTTACTATTATCTATAACCAAACTTACACATGCAAGCATCCGCACCCCCGTGAGAATGCCCTTAACCCTCTTATGAGATCAAGGAGCTGGTATCAGGCACATATGATCGCCCATGACACCTTGCTTAGCCACACCCCCAAGGGAATTCAGCAGTGATAAACATTAAGCCATAAGTGTAAACTTGACTTAGTTAAGGTTTTTAGAGCCGGTAAAACTCGTGCCAGCCACCGCGGTTATACGAGAGGCTCAAGATAATAGAAATCGGCGTAAAGAGTGGTTAAGTATTAAAAGACTAAAGTTAAACATCTTCCAGGCTGTCATACGCATCCGAAGGTATGAGACTCATTTACGAAAGTGACTTTACAAAACTGAACCCACGAAAGCTATGAAACAAACTGGGATTAGATACCCCACTATGCATAGTCTTAAACGAAAGTATTTTAATTACATTATACTCGCCCGGGTACTACGAGCTTTAGCTTAAAACCCAAAGGACTTGGCGGTGCTTTACACCCACCTAGAGGAGCCTGTTCTATAACTGATAACCCCCGTTAAACCTCACCCTATTTTGCTTAATCAATTTATATACCGCCGTCGTCAGCTTACCTTGTGAAAGAACAACAGTGAGCAAAACTAGTGTTAACCCAAAACGTCAGGTCGAGGTGTAGTTTATAATAGGGGAAGAAATGGGCTACACTCATTTATTAATGAATACGGATGGTATATTGAAATATAAACCTAAAGGAGGATTTAGCAGTAAGGAGGAAATAGAGTGTTCACCTGAAACTGGCTCTAAAGCGCGCACACACCGCCCGTCACTCTCCCCAATAACATAACTACGATTAATTAAAACCTAAATGAAATACAAGGGGAGGCAAGTCGTAACATGGTAAGTGTACCGGAAGGTGTGCTTGGAATACCAAAGCATAGCTGAAATAGTTAAAGCATCTCACTTACACCGAGAAGTTGTTCTTGCAAATAGAACTGCTCTGATACCCATATGCTAGCTCACACACTAAATTCAAATAAAAACTAAAGATAACCCCTAATACCCTAAAAAGTAATATTAAAACATTTTATAGCCCAAGTAAGGGAGACTGAAAAGGAATAATGAAGCTACAAAACTAGTACCGCAAGGGAAAGCTGAAAAAGAAATTAAAAAAATAACTTAAGTAAAGAGCAGCAAAGATTAAATCTTGTACCTTTTGCATAATGGTTTAACAAGTACATCCCAAGCAAAGAGATCTTTAGTTTGATACCCCGAAACTAAGCGAGCTACTCCGAGACAGTCAAGACATAATGGACTAATCCGTACCTGTGGCAAAAGGTTGGAATGAGCTCCGAGTAGAGGTGATAAACCAAACGAGCTTAGTTATAGCTGGTTGCCTGAAAAATGAATAAAAGTTCAGCCTATATTAAACCCTTAATTCACCTAAAATTTAAACAAACAGATTTAGTT
>NW_028233955.1:0-30181 GCF_054856545.1 Hippocampus guttulatus | reverse complement strand
AGACATAATGGACTAATCCGTACCTGTGGCAAAAGGTTGGAATGAGCTCCGAGTAGAGGTGATAAACCAAACGAGCTTAGTTATAGCTGGTTGCCTGAAAAATGAATAAAAGTTCAGCCTATATTAAACCCTTAATTCACCTAAAATTTAAACAAACAGATTTAGTTAATAATAATATAGAGTTAGTCAAAAGGGGTACAGCTCTTTTGACATAGGACACAACCTTACAATGGAGGTTAAAGATCAAAAACACCAAAGTACACAAATGCCTTAGTGGGCCTGAAAGCAGCCATCGATATAGAAAGCGTTAAAGCTCAAGCACTAGTAAAACTTTTAATTCAGATAAACATTCTTAAACCCCTAAATTCATCAGGCCTTTTCATAACACATGAAAGTGATAATGTTAATATGAGTAATAAGAGAAGTTAAGATTCTCTCCTTTAGCAAAAGTGTGCCTCGGATCGAACTAACACCGAGATTTAATGACCCCAATTTCAAGAGGGAAATGTTGTAATAAATAAAGAACAAGAAAAAACAACAATAAAAATCATCAACCCCACACTGGATTGCTATCTAGGATAAACTAAAAGAGTGAGAAGGAACTCGGCAAATATGATAATAGCCTCGCCTGTTTACCAAAAACACCGCCTCTTGCATAACATAATGAATAAGAGGTCCCGCCTGCCCTGTGACCATAAGTTTAACGGCCGCGGTATTTTGACCGTGCAAAGGTAGCGCAATCACTTGTCTTTTAAATAAAGACCTGTATGAATGGCATAACGAGGGCTAAACTGTCTCCTTACTCCAGTTAATGAAATTGATCTCCCCGTGCAGAAGCGGGGATTAACCCATAAGACGAGAAGACCCTGTGGAGCTTTAGATGATAGATGAATTTATTAAAAAATTAATACCACATAAAAGGTAATTAAAACGATGACCTCATCTTAAATCTTTAGTTGGGGCGACCGCGGAGTAAAACAAAACCTCCGTGAGGATTGAGATGAAAACCTTATACCCAAGAATGTCATTTCTAAGTACCAAAATATTTGACCAATTGATCCGGCAACAGCCGATTAATGAACCTAGTTACCCCAGGGATAACAGCGCAATCCTCTTTGAGAGTCCCTATCGACAAGAGGGTTTACGACCTCGATGTTGGATCAGGACATCCTAATGGTGTAGCCGCTATTAAGGGTTCGTTTGTTCAACGATTAAAGTCCTACGTGATCTGAGTTCAGACCGGAGTAATCCAGGTCAGTTTCTATCTATGAGTGTGACTTTCTTCAGTACGAAAGGACCAAGAAGGATAGGCCCATGTTTTAAAACAAGCCCACTTTTTAACCCTTGAAAAAATATTAAAGGTTAAAATAACACAAAATAAATCCAGAATATAACTACATGTTGAAGTGGCAGAGTCCGGTTATTGCAAAAGACCTAAGCCCTTTGAATAGAGGTTCAAATCCTCTCCTCAACTATGACCACCATAATTATAGCGCAAATTGTTAACCCTTTAATATATATTATTCCTGTACTACTAGCAGTTGCTTTCTTAACTCTTCTGGAACGTAAAGTATTAGGATATATACAACACCGAAAAGGGCCTAATATCGTAGGACCTTTTGGTCTACTTCAACCAATTGCAGATGGAGTAAAATTATTTATTAAGGAACCAGTAAAACCCTCAACATCTTCACCTATTTTATTTATTGCCACCCCAGTATTAGCATTAACACTTGCCCTTATATTATGAGCTCCCTTACCAATACCTCACCCTGTAATTAATATTAATCTGGGAATACTACTTATCTTAGCCCTATCAAGCCTTGCAGTTTACTCTATCCTAGGGTCAGGTTGAGCATCAAATTCAAAATATGCATTAATTGGAGCATTACGAGCAGTAGCCCAAACTATTTCTTACGAAGTAAGCTTAGGATTAATTTTACTAGCATTAATCATCTTCACTGGTAATTTCACACTACAATCATTTGGGGTTACACAAGAAAGCTTATGACTTATTATCCCCGCCTGACCTTTAGCAGCAATATGATATATCTCCACACTAGCTGAAACAAACCGGGCACCATTTGATTTAACAGAGGGGGAGTCAGAACTGGTTTCGGGTTTTAATGTTGAATACGCAGGAGGACCTTTTGCACTCTTTTTCCTTGCAGAATATGCCAACATCTTACTTATAAACACCTTGTCAACTATCCTTTTTCTAGGAGCATCTCATATCCCTTCCTTACCTGAACTAACAACAGCAAATCTTATAATTAAAGCAACCCTACTATCCTTAGTATTCTTATGAGTTCGAGCCTCATACCCACGATTCCGATACGACCAATTAATACACCTCATCTGAAAAAACTTCCTACCACTAACATTAGCATTAATTATTTGACACTTATCAGCGCCTCTTTCGCTAGCAGGGATCCCACCACATATATAAGGAATTATGCCTGAGTACTAAAGGACCACTTTGATAGAGTGCATTACGGGGGTTAGAATCCCCCTAATTCCTTAGAAAGAGAGGACTCGAACCCCACTTAAGAGATCAAAACTCTTAGTGCTTCCTACTACACCACTTCCTAAAGTAAAGTCAGCTAAATTAAGCTTTTGGGCCCATACCCCAAAAATGTAGGTTAAAACCCTCCCTTTGCTAATGAACCCCTACATTATATCAATCTTTCTAATAGGTTTAGGCCTAGGTACTACAATCACATTCATAAGCTCACACTGATTACTAGCATGAATAGGCCTAGAAATTAATACACTAGCAATTATTCCTTTAATAGCACAACACCATCACCCACGGTCTGTAGAAGCTTCTACAAAGTATTTCCTCATCCAGGCTACAGCCGCAGCAATAATCTTATTTGCTAGCTCCACTAATGCATGGATTACAGGAAAATGAGGTATTGATGAACTATCTCATCCATTACCCCTAACCATTATAATATTAGGCCTAGCCTTAAAAATTGGCATAGCACCCCTTCACACATGATTACCAGAAGTACTTCAAGGCCTAGACCTTACCACCGGATTAATTATATCTACGTGACAAAAACTAGCTCCTTTTTCCCTAATAATACAAATAAACCTAGATAACCCCGTACTGGTTATTATAGCAATGCTATCTACTATAGTTGGGGGCTGAGGGGGATTAAATCAGACACAATTGCGAAAGATCTTAGCATACTCATCAATTGCCCACATTGGCTGAATGGTTATTGTTCTACAATTCTCACCATCACTTACACTTATTACTCTTGCAATCTATATTTTTATAACAATTTCCATCTTTAACCTATTTAAACTAAATAAAGCAACTTCTATTAATGCACTAGCAACTTCATGATCTAAATCCCCTACAATAACCGCGCTAGCCCCGTTAGCCCTCCTATCCTTAGGGGGTTTACCACCTCTTACAGGATTCGGCCCCAAATGAATAATCTTATCTGAACTAACAAAACAAGAATTAAACACAATTGCAACAATCACAGCGCTGTCTGCTTTATTAAGCCTTTATTTTTACCTGCGATTATCATATGCTATAACACTAACCCTATCACCCAACACCACCCCTATAACTAGCCAATGGCGATGTAATAACAAACAGCCCACTATCCACCTATCTGTATCAACGATTATATCATTGATACTTCTCCCTATCCTACCTAGTATAATAGCTATTATCAACTAAGGGTTTAGGTTAATAAAAGACCAAAGGCCTTCAAAGCCTTAAGTAGAAGTGAAAATCCTTTAACCCTTGATAAGACTTGCAGGTAATTAACCTACATCTACTGTATGCAAAACAGACACTTTAATTAAGCTAAAGCCTTACTAGATGGGTAGGCCTCGATCCTACAATTTCCTAGTTAACAGCTAGACACTCCAACCAGCGAGCATCCATCTACTTTTCCCCCCGCCTTAAAAAGGCGGAAAGGCGGGGGGGAAAGCCCCGGCAAAAATTAATTGGCTACTTAAGATTTGCAATCTTATATGTATTACACCTCAAGGCTTGGTATGAAGAGGGCTTAAACCTCTGTATGTGGGGTTACAATCCACCGCTTACTCAGCCATCCTACCTGTGGCAATCACACGATGATTTTTCTCAACTAATCACAAAGACATCGGCACCCTATACTTAGTATTTGGTGCTTGAGCCGGAATAGTCGGCACTGCACTAAGCCTTTTAATCCGAGCAGAACTAAGTCAACCAGGAGCTTTACTGGGAGATGATCAAATCTATAATGTTATTGTAACTGCTCATGCTTTCGTAATAATTTTTTTTATAGTTATACCAATTATAATCGGGGGTTTTGGTAATTGACTAATTCCGTTAATAATCGGAGCGCCTGATATAGCTTTTCCTCGAATAAATAATATAAGTTTTTGATTATTACCACCCTCTTTTCTTCTTCTGCTTGCTTCATCAGGAGTAGAAGCTGGAGCGGGTACAGGTTGAACGGTCTACCCCCCGCTAGCAGGTAACTTAGCTCATGCTGGGGCCTCTGTAGACTTAACAATCTTTTCTCTTCATTTAGCAGGTGTTTCATCAATTCTAGGGGCTATTAATTTTATCACCACTATCATTAACATAAAACCTCCATCGATCTCACAATATCAAACACCATTATTTGTTTGAGCAGTCTTAGTAACCGCAGTATTACTTTTATTATCCCTTCCTGTATTAGCAGCTGGAATTACTATACTTCTAACAGATCGAAACTTAAACACAACATTTTTTGACCCCTCTGGAGGGGGAGACCCTATCCTTTACCAACACTTATTTTGATTCTTTGGGCATCCTGAAGTATATATCCTTATCCTCCCAGGCTTTGGTATAATCTCCCACATTGTAGCTTATTATTCTGGTAAAAAAGAGCCCTTCGGTTACATAGGAATAGTTTGAGCAATAATAGCAATCGGACTTTTAGGGTTTATTGTCTGAGCTCACCACATATTCACAGTAGGAATAGATGTAGACACCCGAGCATACTTCACCTCAGCAACAATAATTATTGCCATTCCCACAGGTGTAAAAGTATTTAGTTGATTAGCCACACTTCACGGAGGCTCTATTAAATGAGAAACTCCTCTGCTATGAGCTCTAGGTTTTATCTTCTTATTTACTGTTGGGGGGTTAACAGGAATTGTATTAGCAAACTCCTCTTTAGACATTGTCTTACACGACACTTATTATGTAGTTGCCCACTTCCACTACGTTCTTTCAATAGGTGCCGTATTTGCAATTATAGCAGGGTTTGTACATTGATTTCCTTTATTTACAGGCTACACTCTACACAACTCTTGAACTAAAATTCATTTTGGTGTAATATTTGCAGGTGTAAACTTAACATTCTTCCCTCAACACTTCCTAGGGTTAGCCGGTATACCCCGACGATACTCTGACTACCCAGACGCATACTCACTGTGAAACACTGTTTCTTCTATTGGATCACTTGTATCCTTAATCGCCGTAATCATGTTTTTATTTATTATCTGAGAAGCATTTGCTGCTAAACGGGAAGTACTAATAGTTGAATTGGCTTCAACAAACATTGAATGACTTCATGGATGCCCCCCACCATATCACACATTTGAGGAACCTGCTTTTGTTCAAGTACAAACAAACAACTAAACGAGAAAGGAGGGAATTGAACCCCCATAAAATGGTTTCAAGCCACCCACAAAACCGTTCTGCCACTTTCTTTACACAACTAACTAAAGATATTAGTAAAATATTATACTGCCTTGTCAAGGCAGAGTTGTTGGTTAAACCCCTACATGTCTTAAATAATGGCTTATCCCTCACAACTAGGTTTTCAAGACGCAGCATCACCTGTAATAGAAGAACTACTTCATTTTCATGATCATGCATTAATAATTGTATTCCTGATTAGCACTTTAGTGCTTTATATTATTGTAGCCATAGTTACTACAAAATTAACAAACAAATTCTTATTAGACTCACAAGAAATTGAAATTATTTGAACTGTTCTCCCCGCAATTATTCTTATCCTAATCGCTCTTCCATCACTGCGAATTCTTTATCTTATAGATGAGGTAAACGACCCTCACCTTACAATTAAAGCAGTCGGCCATCAATGATACTGAAGTTATGAATATACTGATTATGAAGACTTGGCCTTTGATTCATATATAATCCCAACCCAAGACCTCACACCAGGCCAATTTCGATTGTTAGAAGCAGATCATCGTATAGTAATCCCGGTTGAATCACCAATTCGAGTCTTAGTGTCTGCAGAAGATGTACTCCACTCATGAGCAGTACCTTCTCTAGGGGTAAAAATAGACGCAGTACCAGGACGGCTTAATCAAACAGCTTTTATCACATCACGACCAGGAGTGTTTTATGGACAATGTTCAGAAATTTGTGGTGCTAACCACAGCTTTATACCTATTGTGGTAGAAGCGGTACCACTACAACAATTTGAAAACTGATCATCACTTATACTTGAAGACGCCTCGTTAAGAAGCTAAATTGGACCTCAGCGTTAGCCTTTTAAGCTAAAAATTGGTGACTCCCAACCACCCTTAGCGACATGCCTCAATTAAATCCCTCACCTTGATTAATAATTTTATTATTTACATGATTAGTCTTTACCATTATTATTCCACCTAAAGTAATAGCACATAAATACCCTAACGAACCAAATGTTTTAAGCACTAAAACATTAAAAACAACCCCTTGAAACTGACAATGACATTAAGCTTCTTTGACCAATTTATTAGTCCTATGTTTTTAGGTATCCCATTGATGGCTTTAGCTATTATTACACCTTGAATTATATTCCCTACCCCCTCATCTCGTTGGATAAATAACCGTATACTCACATTACAAAACTGGTTTATTAATCTATTTACAAAACAACTTCTTCTTCCTCTAAATACCACAGGTCATAAATGAGCATTAATTTTCGCGTCATTAATAATCTTCCTAATTTCCTTAAATATACTTGGGTTACTTCCATACACCTTTACCCCTACAACCCAATTATCCTTAAATATAGGATTAGCAGTACCTTTATGATTAGCAACTGTCATCATTGGGATACGAAACCAACCCACACACTCCCTAGGTCACCTATTACCAGAAGGCACACCCATACCACTAATCCCCGTACTTATTATTATTGAAACAATCAGCTTATTTATTCGACCTATCGCCCTAGGTGTTCGACTAACAGCAAATTTAACTGCAGGACACCTACTTATTCAACTTATCGCGACAGCAGCATTTGTTCTTATACCTCTTATACCTACAGTAGCATTATTAACAACAATTTTACTACTTTTACTCACATTGTTAGAAGTAGCCGTTGCTATAATCCAAGCCTATGTCTTTGTACTCTTGCTAAGTCTCTACCTACAAGAAAACGTTTAATGGCCCACCAAGCACATGCATACCACATAGTAGATCCAAGCCCCTGACCCCTCACAGGTGCAATTGCAGCCCTTTTAATGACTTCAGGGTTAGCTATTTGATTCCATTTTAATTCAACTGTTTTAATAACAATTGGATTAATTTTACTACTTCTAACAATGATCCAATGATGGCGAGATATTATCCGAGAAGGGACATTTCAAGGACATCACACCCCGCCAGTTCAAAAGGGGTTACGATATGGGATAATCCTATTTATCACCTCAGAAGTATTCTTCTTCCTTGGATTCTTCTGAGCTTTTTACCACGCCAGTCTAGCTCCAACCCCAGAATTAGGCGGTTGCTGGCCTCCTTCTGGAGTAACCACCCTAGATCCTTTTGAAGTACCACTTCTTAATACAGCGGTTCTTCTTGCCTCTGGTGTCACAGTAACTTGAGCTCACCATAGCATTATAGAAGGTGAACGAAAACAAACTATTCACTCACTCACCTTAACTATTCTCCTAGGCTTCTACTTCACATTTCTTCAAGCGATAGAATATTATGAAGCCCCCTTCACAATTGCTGATGGTGTTTACGGATCAACATTCTTTGTAGCCACAGGATTCCACGGATTACACGTAATCATTGGATCAACATTCCTAGCAGTTTGTTTAATTCGACAAATTCAATACCACTTCACATCCCAACACCACTTCGGATTTGAAGCTGCAGCATGATACTGACATTTTGTCGACGTAGTATGATTATTCCTTTATGTCTCAATTTATTGATGAGGATCTTATCTTTTTAGTACTAAAAAGTATGAGTGACTTCCAATCACCCGGTCTCGGTTAAAACCCAAGAAAAGATAATGAACTTATTAATTACAATTTTACTAATATCAACCTCCCTTTCCATTTTACTAACCCTCATCTCATTTTGGTTACCCCAAATAAACCCAGATGTAGAGAAACTATCACCCTATGAATGTGGTTTCGACCCCCTAGGTTCAGCCCGACTCCCTTTTTCATTACGATTCTTCCTAGTAGCAATTTTATTTCTTTTATTTGATCTAGAGATTGCACTTCTCCTTCCGCTTCCATGAGGTATACAATTAGAGTTCCCCTCTTACACATTTATATGAGCATCATCAGTTGTTATTCTTCTTACACTAGGATTAATTTATGAGTGGATCCAAGGTGGCCTAGAATGAGCTGAATAAACGATTAGTATAATTAAAACACTTGATTTCGGCTCAAAAGCACGTGGTTAGAATCCACGATCGTTTTATGACACCTGTACACTTTGCTTTCTCAACAACATTCATCCTAGGACTTATAGGATTAACTTTTCACCGAAACCACTTACTTTCCGCTCTTTTATGTTTAGAAGGAATAATACTATCATTGTATGTTGCCCTATCCTTATGAACTTTACAATTAAACTCAATTAATTTCTCCCCAACCCCTATGTTAATACTTGCTTTTTCAGCATGTGAGGCAAGTGCTGGGTTAGCTCTTCTAGTAGCAACCTCTCGCACACACGGAACAGATCGTCTTCAAGCTTTAAACATCCTACAATGTTAAAAATCCTTATTCCAACGATTATGCTTATTCCCACAACATGACTTATTCCTAAAAAATGGTTATGACCATCCACATTAGTGCATAGTCTAACCATTGCTTTATTTACTCTCAATTGACTTATTTGATCATCTGACACCGCTTGATCAAATTTAAGCGGATTAATAGCTACTGACCCTTTATCTACCCCTTTATTAATTCTCACATGCTGGCTCCTTCCACTGATAATCCTTGCTAGCCAGAACCACTCAGCCAATAACCCTGTTAACCGACAACGAATATACATCACACTACTTACATCCTTACAAATCTTCCTCATTATAGCATTTAGCGCCACGGAATTAATTATGTTTTATGTTATATTTGAGGCCACATTAATTCCAACCTTGTTAATTATCACCCGATGAGGTAATCAAACAGAACGGTTGAATGCAGGAACCTATTTCCTATTCTACACCTTAGCAGGATCTCTACCACTACTTGTCGCACTTCTCATACTTCAAAACAAGACAGGTTCTTTATCCATACTAACCCTTCAGTATTCTAACCCTTTAGTCCTCACTTGCCTGAGTGATAAATTATGATGAATAGGCTGTCTCCTAGCTTTCCTTGTAAAAATACCCCTTTACGGAGTTCATCTATGGTTACCTAAAGCCCACGTAGAAGCACCAATTGCGGGCTCCATAATCCTTGCTGCAGTACTGCTAAAACTAGGGGGGTATGGTATAATACGCCTAATAAACATCCTTGAACCACTATCTAAACAGCTGAGCTACCCTTTTATAATTTTAGCCCTGTGGGGAATCGTTATGACCGGACTAATCTGTCTACGACAAAATGACTTAAAATCCCTAATCGCCTACTCTTCAGTTAGTCATATAGGATTGGTTACAACAGGTATCCTTATTCAAACCCCTTGAGGTTTTACTGGAGCGCTTGTACTTATAATTGCACATGGACTTACCTCATCAGCACTATTTTGTTTAGCAAACACAAACTATGAGCGAACCCATAGCCGAACAATAATATTAGCCCGAGGCCTACAAATGGTATTACCCTTAATGGCTACCTGATGATTCGCTGCCAGCCTGGCAAACATAGCTTTACCTCCTCTACCTAATCTAATAGGGGAGTTAATAATCATTTCATCTCTTTTTAATTGATCGCCTTGAACCTTAATTCTCACAGGCCTTGGTACACTTATTACTGCAGCATATTCATTATATCTATTTCTTACAACCCAACGAGGACCATTAACTAATCACCTGCTTCACATAGAACCTTCACACTCCCGAGAACACTTAATCATAACACTTCACCTCATACCACTTATCCTCCTAATCATGAAGCCTGGGTTGTTATGAGGTTGAACTTTCTGTAGATATAGTTTAAAAAGAACATTAGATTGTGATTCTAAAAATAAAGGTTAAAATCCTTTTATCCACCGAAGGAGGTCCGAAGACAACATAAACTGCTAATTTTTGCCCCTTTGGTTTAACTCCAAAGCTCATTCGAAACTTCTGAAGGATATTAGTTAATCCGTTGGTCTTAGGAACCAAAAACTCTTGGTGCAAATCCAAGCAGTAGTTATGCACTCCACCTCTTTAATAATATCCTCAAGCCTTTTAATTATCTTCACTTTCCTACTAATACCCTTAATTTCAACAATAACAACTAAACCACTCCCTCATAACTGATCGACTGGGTGGGTTAAAAATTCAGTTAAAATATCATTTATAATTAGCCTATTACCCCTTATACTATTTATTAATGAAGGGTTAGAAACTATTATTACTACATGATCTTGAATAAATACATCAACTTTTGATATTAATATTAGCTTTAAATTTGACCTATACTCAGTGATTTTTACCCCTGTGGCTTTATACGTCACATGATCTATCCTGGAATTTGCATCTTGATATATACACTCTGACCCTGTTATAAACCGATTTTTTAAATACCTTCTAATGTTCCTAATCGCTATAATAATTCTAGTAACTTCAAATAACATATTTCAACTATTCATTGGTTGGGAAGGAGTTGGTATTATATCCTTTCTTTTAATTGGGTGATGGTATGGACGTGCCGACGCTAATATAGCCGCGATCCAGGCAGTTGTATATAACCGAATCGGAGATATCGGATTGATTTTATTTATAGCCTGAATTGCTATAAACTTAAATTCTTGGGAAATAAATCAAATATTTACATTAGCTGAAAATGAAAACCTCACCCTTCCACTGTTAGGCCTGGTCCTAGCTGCAACAGGAAAGTCAGCTCAATTTGGTTTGCACCCATGGCTACCCTCAGCTATAGAGGGTCCTACTCCGGTATCTGCCCTACTACACTCAAGCACAATAGTGGTTGCGGGGATTTTTTTACTGATTCGAATAAGCCCTTTAATGGAAAATAACCCTATTATCCTAACAACATGCCTTTGTCTTGGAGCATTAACCACTTTATTTACAGCTATCTGCGCTCTGACACAAAACGACATCAAAAAAATTGTAGCATTTTCTACATCCAGTCAGCTAGGATTAATAATGGTCACGATCGGTCTTAATCAACCCCAATTAGCATTCCTTCATATCTGTACCCACGCTTTCTTTAAAGCTATATTATTTTTATGTTCGGGGTCATTAATTCATAGCCTAAACGATGAGCAAGATATCCGTAAGATAGGAGGAATACACCATCTCACTCCCTTCACCTCGTCCTCTCTCACCCTAGGCAGTCTAGCTTTAACAGGAACCCCTTTCCTGGCCGGATTTTTCTCAAAAGATGCCATTATTGAATCAATAAACACCTCTTACTTAAACGCCTGAGCCCTATTATTAACTTTAATTGCCACTTCCTTTACAGCAGTCTACAGCCTACGAATTGTTTATTATGTGAATATAGGCTACCCACGATTCAATCCCTTATCACCAATTAATGAAAATAGCAAGCCACTAATTAACCCGATCAAACGGTTAGCTTGAGGGAGTATTATCGCAGGCTTAATTATCACATCAAACATAACACCTATAAAGAACCCAGTTATAACTATACCATATTATACTAAAATAGCCGCCCTTATTGTTACAGCGATTGGATTAATTACAGCTTTAGAAATAGCCCTAAATACATCTAAGCAATTAAATATTACCCCTAAAAAAACCCCCCATTTATTTTCTAATGCACTAGGATTTTACCCACTTATTATTCACCGATTACCTATTGAATTATCCCTTCAATTAGGACAAAAAATTGCCTCTCAAACCATTGACATAACATGATTAGAGAAAATTGGTCCCAAAGCCTCATCAACCCTTAACCTCCCTCTAATTACAACTACAAGTAACACCCAAAAAGGTATAATTAAAACCTATTTAATACTATTTATTCTAACCCTTACCCTTACCATAGCATTATTAATTTAAACCACTCGAAGTGTACCGCGAGCAAGACCTCGTGTTAACTCCAGTACAACAAATAAAGTTAACAAAAGAACCCAAGCACTAATAACTAAAACCCAACCTCCTGAAGAATACATTAAAGATACTCCGGACATATCCCCCCGAAATACTGATAAACCTGATAAATCATCTACAGGCACTCAAGAGCTCTCGTACCACCCTCCGTAGAAATAAAATAAAAATAAAACTACCCCTATGAAATACAAAACCCCGTAAACTGCAACAGATCAACTACCTCAGCTCTCAGGGTAGGGCTCAGCGGCTAAAGCAGCGGAATACGCAAAAACAACTAACATTCCCCCCAAGTAGATTAAAAACAAAACTAAAGATAAGAAAGGCCCCCCAAAACTCACTATAACACCACACCCCATTCCAGCTACAACAACTAACCCTAAAGCAGCAAAGTATGGGGAGGGGTTGGAAGCCACCGCAATTAAACCAAAAATTAACCCTATTAATAATAAGAATATCAAATAAGTCATAGTTTTTACCAGGATTCTAACCAGGACTAATGGCTTGAAAAACCACCGTTGTAATTCAACTATAAAAACCCAATGGCCAACATTCGAAAAACCCACCCAATCATTAAAATCGCAAATAACGCTCTTGTAGATCTACCTGCACCATCAAACATCTCTGTATGATGAAACTTTGGGTCTCTTTTAGGGCTATGCTTAATAGCCCAAATCCTTACAGGACTATTCCTAGCAATACATTACACCTCAGATATTGCAACCGCTTTTTCTTCGGTCACACACATTTGTCGTGACGTAAATTACGGCTGACTCATCCGAAATATACATGCCAACGGAGCATCCTTCTTTTTTATCTGTATTTACCTTCACATTGCACGAGGTCTTTATTACGGATCCTACTTATATAAAGAAACCTGAAACGTGGGAGTAATTCTTCTGCTTCTTGTAATAGCCACTGCATTCGTAGGATATGTACTACCCTGAGGACAAATATCCTTTTGAGGAGCCACGGTCATTACTAACCTGATATCAGCTGTGCCATACATCGGAAATGATTTAGTACAATGAGTGTGAGGAGGGTTCTCTGTAGACAACGCCACCCTAACCCGATTCTTCGCATTCCATTTCTTACTTCCATTCATTGTTGCGGCTGCATCAATGGTCCACCTACTTTTCCTCCATGAAACAGGATCAAATAACCCCGCCGGGATTAACTCTGACGCAGACAAAGTCTCATTTCACCCCTACTTCTCTTACAAAGACCTATTAGGATTTGCCGCATTATTAATTACCCTAACATCAATTGCTCTCTTCACACCTAACATTCTAGGGGACCCTGACAACTTTACACCAGCAAACCCCTTAGTAACCCCCCCTCATATTAAACCCGAATGATATTTTCTATTCGCCTACGCTATCCTACGATCAATTCCAAATAAACTAGGGGGTGTATTAGCCTTACTATTCTCAATTTTAGTATTAATACTAGTACCAATTCTTCACACATCAAAACAACGAGGACTCACCTTCCGACCCTTTGGTCAACTTATATTCTGAATACTAGTTGCAGACATAATAATTCTTACATGAATTGGAGGAATGCCTGTAGAACCCCCTTATATTTTAATTGGTCAATTAGCCTCAGTTATTTATTTCATAATCTTCCTAATAGCTCTACCTGCATCCGGTTGAATAGAAAACAAAGTTCTTAAATTAAACTGCATTTGTAGCTCAGTATTAGAGCGCCGGTTTTGTAAACCGGAGGCCGGAGGTTAAACCCCTCCCCACTGCTCAGAAAAAGGAGACTCTAACTCCCGCCACCAGCTCCCAAAGCTGATATTCTAAGTTAAAATATTTTCTGGTACATATATGAAATATCCATATATATATACAGTGCATAATATTAATTCCTTAGGACATTTTATGTATAAAAACCATTAAATTATATTAAACATATAAATAAACTATATTACTAAGGTAGACATAAACCATAAATTTAAGAATGCACTAAGAGTAATAATGCTGAGAGATTTAAGATCTAATAAAAAACTCATAAGTAATGATATACCAAGACTCCAAATATCATTAAATTAAAAATTGTATGTAGTAAGAGCCTACCAACCAGTATATAACTTAAGGATAACGGTTCTTGATGGTCAGGAGCCCCTATTGAAGGGTTGCTACCTAAAAGGTGAATTATTCCTGGCATCTCCTCCTTTTTCAGGTCCATTAATTTATTAACCCGCACACTTTCATCGACGCTTACATTGACTAATGGTGTTAAACCTTCGACTCGTTACCCCCCAAGCCGAGCGTTCTCTCCACGGGGGCAGCTGGTTCTCTTTTTTTTTTCCCTTCGTGAACATTTCAGAGTGCACGCGGCCCTATGACAGAAGGTTGAACATTCGTTCCTTATTGAGTAATATTAGTGTAGTGTTGAAATTACATTACTTAAGAATCGCATATAGAGTTTTCTAGAGCATAATAAATACTATAATCCTCTTAGGTCGCCCCCCCTTCTGTTTTTAAAGAAAAAACCCCCCAACCCCCCTAAGGCCCTAAGGTAACTAACAATTTAATTAATCTAGTTTAAACAATAAGGTCCCAAGGTTATCTATTGGCTTATAAATGTACAAAACGATGTGTAGTTTCGTATTTATGTATTACCAGTTTTTAAAAAAATATATCATATCTTATCTATTTATTACAACAACTAGGGTAAAATACTAGAAGGCCATCGTAGCTTAAGACTTAAAGCATAACACTGAAGATGTTATTATGAACCCTAGAAAGTTCCGAAAGCACAAAGGCTTGGTCCTAGCTTTACTATTATCTATAACCAAACTTACACATGCAAGCATCCGCACCCCCGTGAGAATGCCCTTAACCCTCTTATGAGATCAAGGAGCTGGTATCAGGCACATATGATCGCCCATGACACCTTGCTTAGCCACACCCCCAAGGGAATTCAGCAGTGATAAACATTAAGCCATAAGTGTAAACTTGACTTAGTTAAGGTTTTTAGAGCCGGTAAAACTCGTGCCAGCCACCGCGGTTATACGAGAGGCTCAAGATAATAGAAATCGGCGTAAAGAGTGGTTAAGTATTAAAAGACTAAAGTTAAACATCTTCCAGGCTGTCATACGCATCCGAAGGTATGAGACTCATTTACGAAAGTGACTTTACAAAACTGAACCCACGAAAGCTATGAAACAAACTGGGATTAGATACCCCACTATGCATAGTCTTAAACGAAAGTATTTTAATTACATTATACTCGCCCGGGTACTACGAGCTTTAGCTTAAAACCCAAAGGACTTGGCGGTGCTTTACACCCACCTAGAGGAGCCTGTTCTATAACTGATAACCCCCGTTAAACCTCACCCTATTTTGCTTAATCAATTTATATACCGCCGTCGTCAGCTTACCTTGTGAAAGAACAACAGTGAGCAAAACTAGTGTTAACCCAAAACGTCAGGTCGAGGTGTAGTTTATAATAGGGGAAGAAATGGGCTACACTCATTTATTAATGAATACGGATGGTATATTGAAATATAAACCTAAAGGAGGATTTAGCAGTAAGGAGGAAATAGAGTGTTCACCTGAAACTGGCTCTAAAGCGCGCACACACCGCCCGTCACTCTCCCCAATAACATAACTACGATTAATTAAAACCTAAATGAAATACAAGGGGAGGCAAGTCGTAACATGGTAAGTGTACCGGAAGGTGTGCTTGGAATACCAAAGCATAGCTGAAATAGTTAAAGCATCTCACTTACACCGAGAAGTTGTTCTTGCAAATAGAACTGCTCTGATACCCATATGCTAGCTCACACACTAAATTCAAATAAAAACTAAAGATAACCCCTAATACCCTAAAAAGTAATATTAAAACATTTTATAGCCCAAGTAAGGGAGACTGAAAAGGAATAATGAAGCTACAAAACTAGTACCGCAAGGGAAAGCTGAAAAAGAAATTAAAAAAATAACTTAAGTAAAGAGCAGCAAAGATTAAATCTTGTACCTTTTGCATAATGGTTTAACAAGTACATCCCAAGCAAAGAGATCTTTAGTTTGATACCCCGAAACTAAGCGAGCTACTCCGAGACAGTCAAGACATAATGGACTAATCCGTACCTGTGGCAAAAGGTTGGAATGAGCTCCGAGTAGAGGTGATAAACCAAACGAGCTTAGTTATAGCTGGTTGCCTGAAAAATGAATAAAAGTTCAGCCTATATTAAACCCTTAATTCACCTAAAATTTAAACAAACAGATTTAGTTAATAATAATATAGAGTTAGTCAAAAGGGGTACAGCTCTTTTGACATAGGACACAACCTTACAATGGAGGTTAAAGATCAAAAACACCAAAGTACACAAATGCCTTAGTGGGCCTGAAAGCAGCCATCGATATAGAAAGCGTTAAAGCTCAAGCACTAGTAAAACTTTTAATTCAGATAAACATTCTTAAACCCCTAAATTCATCAGGCCTTTTCATAACACATGAAAGTGATAATGTTAATATGAGTAATAAGAGAAGTTAAGATTCTCTCCTTTAGCAAAAGTGTGCCTCGGATCGAACTAACACCGAGATTTAATGACCCCAATTTCAAGAGGGAAATGTTGTAATAAATAAAGAACAAGAAAAAACAACAATAAAAATCATCAACCCCACACTGGATTGCTATCTAGGATAAACTAAAAGAGTGAGAAGGAACTCGGCAAATATGATAATAGCCTCGCCTGTTTACCAAAAACACCGCCTCTTGCATAACATAATGAATAAGAGGTCCCGCCTGCCCTGTGACCATAAGTTTAACGGCCGCGGTATTTTGACCGTGCAAAGGTAGCGCAATCACTTGTCTTTTAAATAAAGACCTGTATGAATGGCATAACGAGGGCTAAACTGTCTCCTTACTCCAGTTAATGAAATTGATCTCCCCGTGCAGAAGCGGGGATTAACCCATAAGACGAGAAGACCCTGTGGAGCTTTAGATGATAGATGAATTTATTAAAAAATTAATACCACATAAAAGGTAATTAAAACGATGACCTCATCTTAAATCTTTAGTTGGGGCGACCGCGGAGTAAAACAAAACCTCCGTGAGGATTGAGATGAAAACCTTATACCCAAGAATGTCATTTCTAAGTACCAAAATATTTGACCAATTGATCCGGCAACAGCCGATTAATGAACCTAGTTACCCCAGGGATAACAGCGCAATCCTCTTTGAGAGTCCCTATCGACAAGAGGGTTTACGACCTCGATGTTGGATCAGGACATCCTAATGGTGTAGCCGCTATTAAGGGTTCGTTTGTTCAACGATTAAAGTCCTACGTGATCTGAGTTCAGACCGGAGTAATCCAGGTCAGTTTCTATCTATGAGTGTGACTTTCTTCAGTACGAAAGGACCAAGAAGGATAGGCCCATGTTTTAAAACAAGCCCACTTTTTAACCCTTGAAAAAATATTAAAGGTTAAAATAACACAAAATAAATCCAGAATATAACTACATGTTGAAGTGGCAGAGTCCGGTTATTGCAAAAGACCTAAGCCCTTTGAATAGAGGTTCAAATCCTCTCCTCAACTATGACCACCATAATTATAGCGCAAATTGTTAACCCTTTAATATATATTATTCCTGTACTACTAGCAGTTGCTTTCTTAACTCTTCTGGAACGTAAAGTATTAGGATATATACAACACCGAAAAGGGCCTAATATCGTAGGACCTTTTGGTCTACTTCAACCAATTGCAGATGGAGTAAAATTATTTATTAAGGAACCAGTAAAACCCTCAACATCTTCACCTATTTTATTTATTGCCACCCCAGTATTAGCATTAACACTTGCCCTTATATTATGAGCTCCCTTACCAATACCTCACCCTGTAATTAATATTAATCTGGGAATACTACTTATCTTAGCCCTATCAAGCCTTGCAGTTTACTCTATCCTAGGGTCAGGTTGAGCATCAAATTCAAAATATGCATTAATTGGAGCATTACGAGCAGTAGCCCAAACTATTTCTTACGAAGTAAGCTTAGGATTAATTTTACTAGCATTAATCATCTTCACTGGTAATTTCACACTACAATCATTTGGGGTTACACAAGAAAGCTTATGACTTATTATCCCCGCCTGACCTTTAGCAGCAATATGATATATCTCCACACTAGCTGAAACAAACCGGGCACCATTTGATTTAACAGAGGGGGAGTCAGAACTGGTTTCGGGTTTTAATGTTGAATACGCAGGAGGACCTTTTGCACTCTTTTTCCTTGCAGAATATGCCAACATCTTACTTATAAACACCTTGTCAACTATCCTTTTTCTAGGAGCATCTCATATCCCTTCCTTACCTGAACTAACAACAGCAAATCTTATAATTAAAGCAACCCTACTATCCTTAGTATTCTTATGAGTTCGAGCCTCATACCCACGATTCCGATACGACCAATTAATACACCTCATCTGAAAAAACTTCCTACCACTAACATTAGCATTAATTATTTGACACTTATCAGCGCCTCTTTCGCTAGCAGGGATCCCACCACATATATAAGGAATTATGCCTGAGTACTAAAGGACCACTTTGATAGAGTGCATTACGGGGGTTAGAATCCCCCTAATTCCTTAGAAAGAGAGGACTCGAACCCCACTTAAGAGATCAAAACTCTTAGTGCTTCCTACTACACCACTTCCTAAAGTAAAGTCAGCTAAATTAAGCTTTTGGGCCCATACCCCAAAAATGTAGGTTAAAACCCTCCCTTTGCTAATGAACCCCTACATTATATCAATCTTTCTAATAGGTTTAGGCCTAGGTACTACAATCACATTCATAAGCTCACACTGATTACTAGCATGAATAGGCCTAGAAATTAATACACTAGCAATTATTCCTTTAATAGCACAACACCATCACCCACGGTCTGTAGAAGCTTCTACAAAGTATTTCCTCATCCAGGCTACAGCCGCAGCAATAATCTTATTTGCTAGCTCCACTAATGCATGGATTACAGGAAAATGAGGTATTGATGAACTATCTCATCCATTACCCCTAACCATTATAATATTAGGCCTAGCCTTAAAAATTGGCATAGCACCCCTTCACACATGATTACCAGAAGTACTTCAAGGCCTAGACCTTACCACCGGATTAATTATATCTACGTGACAAAAACTAGCTCCTTTTTCCCTAATAATACAAATAAACCTAGATAACCCCGTACTGGTTATTATAGCAATGCTATCTACTATAGTTGGGGGCTGAGGGGGATTAAATCAGACACAATTGCGAAAGATCTTAGCATACTCATCAATTGCCCACATTGGCTGAATGGTTATTGTTCTACAATTCTCACCATCACTTACACTTATTACTCTTGCAATCTATATTTTTATAACAATTTCCATCTTTAACCTATTTAAACTAAATAAAGCAACTTCTATTAATGCACTAGCAACTTCATGATCTAAATCCCCTACAATAACCGCGCTAGCCCCGTTAGCCCTCCTATCCTTAGGGGGTTTACCACCTCTTACAGGATTCGGCCCCAAATGAATAATCTTATCTGAACTAACAAAACAAGAATTAAACACAATTGCAACAATCACAGCGCTGTCTGCTTTATTAAGCCTTTATTTTTACCTGCGATTATCATATGCTATAACACTAACCCTATCACCCAACACCACCCCTATAACTAGCCAATGGCGATGTAATAACAAACAGCCCACTATCCACCTATCTGTATCAACGATTATATCATTGATACTTCTCCCTATCCTACCTAGTATAATAGCTATTATCAACTAAGGGTTTAGGTTAATAAAAGACCAAAGGCCTTCAAAGCCTTAAGTAGAAGTGAAAATCCTTTAACCCTTGATAAGACTTGCAGGTAATTAACCTACATCTACTGTATGCAAAACAGACACTTTAATTAAGCTAAAGCCTTACTAGATGGGTAGGCCTCGATCCTACAATTTCCTAGTTAACAGCTAGACACTCCAACCAGCGAGCATCCATCTACTTTTCCCCCCGCCTTAAAAAGGCGGAAAGGCGGGGGGGAAAGCCCCGGCAAAAATTAATTGGCTACTTAAGATTTGCAATCTTATATGTATTACACCTCAAGGCTTGGTATGAAGAGGGCTTAAACCTCTGTATGTGGGGTTACAATCCACCGCTTACTCAGCCATCCTACCTGTGGCAATCACACGATGATTTTTCTCAACTAATCACAAAGACATCGGCACCCTATACTTAGTATTTGGTGCTTGAGCCGGAATAGTCGGCACTGCACTAAGCCTTTTAATCCGAGCAGAACTAAGTCAACCAGGAGCTTTACTGGGAGATGATCAAATCTATAATGTTATTGTAACTGCTCATGCTTTCGTAATAATTTTTTTTATAGTTATACCAATTATAATCGGGGGTTTTGGTAATTGACTAATTCCGTTAATAATCGGAGCGCCTGATATAGCTTTTCCTCGAATAAATAATATAAGTTTTTGATTATTACCACCCTCTTTTCTTCTTCTGCTTGCTTCATCAGGAGTAGAAGCTGGAGCGGGTACAGGTTGAACGGTCTACCCCCCGCTAGCAGGTAACTTAGCTCATGCTGGGGCCTCTGTAGACTTAACAATCTTTTCTCTTCATTTAGCAGGTGTTTCATCAATTCTAGGGGCTATTAATTTTATCACCACTATCATTAACATAAAACCTCCATCGATCTCACAATATCAAACACCATTATTTGTTTGAGCAGTCTTAGTAACCGCAGTATTACTTTTATTATCCCTTCCTGTATTAGCAGCTGGAATTACTATACTTCTAACAGATCGAAACTTAAACACAACATTTTTTGACCCCTCTGGAGGGGGAGACCCTATCCTTTACCAACACTTATTTTGATTCTTTGGGCATCCTGAAGTATATATCCTTATCCTCCCAGGCTTTGGTATAATCTCCCACATTGTAGCTTATTATTCTGGTAAAAAAGAGCCCTTCGGTTACATAGGAATAGTTTGAGCAATAATAGCAATCGGACTTTTAGGGTTTATTGTCTGAGCTCACCACATATTCACAGTAGGAATAGATGTAGACACCCGAGCATACTTCACCTCAGCAACAATAATTATTGCCATTCCCACAGGTGTAAAAGTATTTAGTTGATTAGCCACACTTCACGGAGGCTCTATTAAATGAGAAACTCCTCTGCTATGAGCTCTAGGTTTTATCTTCTTATTTACTGTTGGGGGGTTAACAGGAATTGTATTAGCAAACTCCTCTTTAGACATTGTCTTACACGACACTTATTATGTAGTTGCCCACTTCCACTACGTTCTTTCAATAGGTGCCGTATTTGCAATTATAGCAGGGTTTGTACATTGATTTCCTTTATTTACAGGCTACACTCTACACAACTCTTGAACTAAAATTCATTTTGGTGTAATATTTGCAGGTGTAAACTTAACATTCTTCCCTCAACACTTCCTAGGGTTAGCCGGTATACCCCGACGATACTCTGACTACCCAGACGCATACTCACTGTGAAACACTGTTTCTTCTATTGGATCACTTGTATCCTTAATCGCCGTAATCATGTTTTTATTTATTATCTGAGAAGCATTTGCTGCTAAACGGGAAGTACTAATAGTTGAATTGGCTTCAACAAACATTGAATGACTTCATGGATGCCCCCCACCATATCACACATTTGAGGAACCTGCTTTTGTTCAAGTACAAACAAACAACTAAACGAGAAAGGAGGGAATTGAACCCCCATAAAATGGTTTCAAGCCACCCACAAAACCGTTCTGCCACTTTCTTTACACAACTAACTAAAGATATTAGTAAAATATTATACTGCCTTGTCAAGGCAGAGTTGTTGGTTAAACCCCTACATGTCTTAAATAATGGCTTATCCCTCACAACTAGGTTTTCAAGACGCAGCATCACCTGTAATAGAAGAACTACTTCATTTTCATGATCATGCATTAATAATTGTATTCCTGATTAGCACTTTAGTGCTTTATATTATTGTAGCCATAGTTACTACAAAATTAACAAACAAATTCTTATTAGACTCACAAGAAATTGAAATTATTTGAACTGTTCTCCCCGCAATTATTCTTATCCTAATCGCTCTTCCATCACTGCGAATTCTTTATCTTATAGATGAGGTAAACGACCCTCACCTTACAATTAAAGCAGTCGGCCATCAATGATACTGAAGTTATGAATATACTGATTATGAAGACTTGGCCTTTGATTCATATATAATCCCAACCCAAGACCTCACACCAGGCCAATTTCGATTGTTAGAAGCAGATCATCGTATAGTAATCCCGGTTGAATCACCAATTCGAGTCTTAGTGTCTGCAGAAGATGTACTCCACTCATGAGCAGTACCTTCTCTAGGGGTAAAAATAGACGCAGTACCAGGACGGCTTAATCAAACAGCTTTTATCACATCACGACCAGGAGTGTTTTATGGACAATGTTCAGAAATTTGTGGTGCTAACCACAGCTTTATACCTATTGTGGTAGAAGCGGTACCACTACAACAATTTGAAAACTGATCATCACTTATACTTGAAGACGCCTCGTTAAGAAGCTAAATTGGACCTCAGCGTTAGCCTTTTAAGCTAAAAATTGGTGACTCCCAACCACCCTTAGCGACATGCCTCAATTAAATCCCTCACCTTGATTAATAATTTTATTATTTACATGATTAGTCTTTACCATTATTATTCCACCTAAAGTAATAGCACATAAATACCCTAACGAACCAAATGTTTTAAGCACTAAAACATTAAAAACAACCCCTTGAAACTGACAATGACATTAAGCTTCTTTGACCAATTTATTAGTCCTATGTTTTTAGGTATCCCATTGATGGCTTTAGCTATTATTACACCTTGAATTATATTCCCTACCCCCTCATCTCGTTGGATAAATAACCGTATACTCACATTACAAAACTGGTTTATTAATCTATTTACAAAACAACTTCTTCTTCCTCTAAATACCACAGGTCATAAATGAGCATTAATTTTCGCGTCATTAATAATCTTCCTAATTTCCTTAAATATACTTGGGTTACTTCCATACACCTTTACCCCTACAACCCAATTATCCTTAAATATAGGATTAGCAGTACCTTTATGATTAGCAACTGTCATCATTGGGATACGAAACCAACCCACACACTCCCTAGGTCACCTATTACCAGAAGGCACACCCATACCACTAATCCCCGTACTTATTATTATTGAAACAATCAGCTTATTTATTCGACCTATCGCCCTAGGTGTTCGACTAACAGCAAATTTAACTGCAGGACACCTACTTATTCAACTTATCGCGACAGCAGCATTTGTTCTTATACCTCTTATACCTACAGTAGCATTATTAACAACAATTTTACTACTTTTACTCACATTGTTAGAAGTAGCCGTTGCTATAATCCAAGCCTATGTCTTTGTACTCTTGCTAAGTCTCTACCTACAAGAAAACGTTTAATGGCCCACCAAGCACATGCATACCACATAGTAGATCCAAGCCCCTGACCCCTCACAGGTGCAATTGCAGCCCTTTTAATGACTTCAGGGTTAGCTATTTGATTCCATTTTAATTCAACTGTTTTAATAACAATTGGATTAATTTTACTACTTCTAACAATGATCCAATGATGGCGAGATATTATCCGAGAAGGGACATTTCAAGGACATCACACCCCGCCAGTTCAAAAGGGGTTACGATATGGGATAATCCTATTTATCACCTCAGAAGTATTCTTCTTCCTTGGATTCTTCTGAGCTTTTTACCACGCCAGTCTAGCTCCAACCCCAGAATTAGGCGGTTGCTGGCCTCCTTCTGGAGTAACCACCCTAGATCCTTTTGAAGTACCACTTCTTAATACAGCGGTTCTTCTTGCCTCTGGTGTCACAGTAACTTGAGCTCACCATAGCATTATAGAAGGTGAACGAAAACAAACTATTCACTCACTCACCTTAACTATTCTCCTAGGCTTCTACTTCACATTTCTTCAAGCGATAGAATATTATGAAGCCCCCTTCACAATTGCTGATGGTGTTTACGGATCAACATTCTTTGTAGCCACAGGATTCCACGGATTACACGTAATCATTGGATCAACATTCCTAGCAGTTTGTTTAATTCGACAAATTCAATACCACTTCACATCCCAACACCACTTCGGATTTGAAGCTGCAGCATGATACTGACATTTTGTCGACGTAGTATGATTATTCCTTTATGTCTCAATTTATTGATGAGGATCTTATCTTTTTAGTACTAAAAAGTATGAGTGACTTCCAATCACCCGGTCTCGGTTAAAACCCAAGAAAAGATAATGAACTTATTAATTACAATTTTACTAATATCAACCTCCCTTTCCATTTTACTAACCCTCATCTCATTTTGGTTACCCCAAATAAACCCAGATGTAGAGAAACTATCACCCTATGAATGTGGTTTCGACCCCCTAGGTTCAGCCCGACTCCCTTTTTCATTACGATTCTTCCTAGTAGCAATTTTATTTCTTTTATTTGATCTAGAGATTGCACTTCTCCTTCCGCTTCCATGAGGTATACAATTAGAGTTCCCCTCTTACACATTTATATGAGCATCATCAGTTGTTATTCTTCTTACACTAGGATTAATTTATGAGTGGATCCAAGGTGGCCTAGAATGAGCTGAATAAACGATTAGTATAATTAAAACACTTGATTTCGGCTCAAAAGCACGTGGTTAGAATCCACGATCGTTTTATGACACCTGTACACTTTGCTTTCTCAACAACATTCATCCTAGGACTTATAGGATTAACTTTTCACCGAAACCACTTACTTTCCGCTCTTTTATGTTTAGAAGGAATAATACTATCATTGTATGTTGCCCTATCCTTATGAACTTTACAATTAAACTCAATTAATTTCTCCCCAACCCCTATGTTAATACTTGCTTTTTCAGCATGTGAGGCAAGTGCTGGGTTAGCTCTTCTAGTAGCAACCTCTCGCACACACGGAACAGATCGTCTTCAAGCTTTAAACATCCTACAATGTTAAAAATCCTTATTCCAACGATTATGCTTATTCCCACAACATGACTTATTCCTAAAAAATGGTTATGACCATCCACATTAGTGCATAGTCTAACCATTGCTTTATTTACTCTCAATTGACTTATTTGATCATCTGACACCGCTTGATCAAATTTAAGCGGATTAATAGCTACTGACCCTTTATCTACCCCTTTATTAATTCTCACATGCTGGCTCCTTCCACTGATAATCCTTGCTAGCCAGAACCACTCAGCCAATAACCCTGTTAACCGACAACGAATATACATCACACTACTTACATCCTTACAAATCTTCCTCATTATAGCATTTAGCGCCACGGAATTAATTATGTTTTATGTTATATTTGAGGCCACATTAATTCCAACCTTGTTAATTATCACCCGATGAGGTAATCAAACAGAACGGTTGAATGCAGGAACCTATTTCCTATTCTACACCTTAGCAGGATCTCTACCACTACTTGTCGCACTTCTCATACTTCAAAACAAGACAGGTTCTTTATCCATACTAACCCTTCAGTATTCTAACCCTTTAGTCCTCACTTGCCTGAGTGATAAATTATGATGAATAGGCTGTCTCCTAGCTTTCCTTGTAAAAATACCCCTTTACGGAGTTCATCTATGGTTACCTAAAGCCCACGTAGAAGCACCAATTGCGGGCTCCATAATCCTTGCTGCAGTACTGCTAAAACTAGGGGGGTATGGTATAATACGCCTAATAAACATCCTTGAACCACTATCTAAACAGCTGAGCTACCCTTTTATAATTTTAGCCCTGTGGGGAATCGTTATGACCGGACTAATCTGTCTACGACAAAATGACTTAAAATCCCTAATCGCCTACTCTTCAGTTAGTCATATAGGATTGGTTACAACAGGTATCCTTATTCAAACCCCTTGAGGTTTTACTGGAGCGCTTGTACTTATAATTGCACATGGACTTACCTCATCAGCACTATTTTGTTTAGCAAACACAAACTATGAGCGAACCCATAGCCGAACAATAATATTAGCCCGAGGCCTACAAATGGTATTACCCTTAATGGCTACCTGATGATTCGCTGCCAGCCTGGCAAACATAGCTTTACCTCCTCTACCTAATCTAATAGGGGAGTTAATAATCATTTCATCTCTTTTTAATTGATCGCCTTGAACCTTAATTCTCACAGGCCTTGGTACACTTATTACTGCAGCATATTCATTATATCTATTTCTTACAACCCAACGAGGACCATTAACTAATCACCTGCTTCACATAGAACCTTCACACTCCCGAGAACACTTAATCATAACACTTCACCTCATACCACTTATCCTCCTAATCATGAAGCCTGGGTTGTTATGAGGTTGAACTTTCTGTAGATATAGTTTAAAAAGAACATTAGATTGTGATTCTAAAAATAAAGGTTAAAATCCTTTTATCCACCGAAGGAGGTCCGAAGACAACATAAACTGCTAATTTTTGCCCCTTTGGTTTAACTCCAAAGCTCATTCGAAACTTCTGAAGGATATTAGTTAATCCGTTGGTCTTAGGAACCAAAAACTCTTGGTGCAAATCCAAGCAGTAGTTATGCACTCCACCTCTTTAATAATATCCTCAAGCCTTTTAATTATCTTCACTTTCCTACTAATACCCTTAATTTCAACAATAACAACTAAACCACTCCCTCATAACTGATCGACTGGGTGGGTTAAAAATTCAGTTAAAATATCATTTATAATTAGCCTATTACCCCTTATACTATTTATTAATGAAGGGTTAGAAACTATTATTACTACATGATCTTGAATAAATACATCAACTTTTGATATTAATATTAGCTTTAAATTTGACCTATACTCAGTGATTTTTACCCCTGTGGCTTTATACGTCACATGATCTATCCTGGAATTTGCATCTTGATATATACACTCTGACCCTGTTATAAACCGATTTTTTAAATACCTTCTAATGTTCCTAATCGCTATAATAATTCTAGTAACTTCAAATAACATATTTCAACTATTCATTGGTTGGGAAGGAGTTGGTATTATATCCTTTCTTTTAATTGGGTGATGGTATGGACGTGCCGACGCTAATATAGCCGCGATCCAGGCAGTTGTATATAACCGAATCGGAGATATCGGATTGATTTTATTTATAGCCTGAATTGCTATAAACTTAAATTCTTGGGAAATAAATCAAATATTTACATTAGCTGAAAATGAAAACCTCACCCTTCCACTGTTAGGCCTGGTCCTAGCTGCAACAGGAAAGTCAGCTCAATTTGGTTTGCACCCATGGCTACCCTCAGCTATAGAGGGTCCTACTCCGGTATCTGCCCTACTACACTCAAGCACAATAGTGGTTGCGGGGATTTTTTTACTGATTCGAATAAGCCCTTTAATGGAAAATAACCCTATTATCCTAACAACATGCCTTTGTCTTGGAGCATTAACCACTTTATTTACAGCTATCTGCGCTCTGACACAAAACGACATCAAAAAAATTGTAGCATTTTCTACATCCAGTCAGCTAGGATTAATAATGGTCACGATCGGTCTTAATCAACCCCAATTAGCATTCCTTCATATCTGTACCCACGCTTTCTTTAAAGCTATATTATTTTTATGTTCGGGGTCATTAATTCATAGCCTAAACGATGAGCAAGATATCCGTAAGATAGGAGGAATACACCATCTCACTCCCTTCACCTCGTCCTCTCTCACCCTAGGCAGTCTAGCTTTAACAGGAACCCCTTTCCTGGCCGGATTTTTCTCAAAAGATGCCATTATTGAATCAATAAACACCTCTTACTTAAACGCCTGAGCCCTATTATTAACTTTAATTGCCACTTCCTTTACAGCAGTCTACAGCCTACGAATTGTTTATTATGTGAATATAGGCTACCCACGATTCAATCCCTTATCACCAATTAATGAAAATAGCAAGCCACTAATTAACCCGATCAAACGGTTAGCTTGAGGGAGTATTATCGCAGGCTTAATTATCACATCAAACATAACACCTATAAAGAACCCAGTTATAACTATACCATATTATACTAAAATAGCCGCCCTTATTGTTACAGCGATTGGATTAATTACAGCTTTAGAAATAGCCCTAAATACATCTAAGCAATTAAATATTACCCCTAAAAAAACCCCCCATTTATTTTCTAATGCACTAGGATTTTACCCACTTATTATTCACCGATTACCTATTGAATTATCCCTTCAATTAGGACAAAAAATTGCCTCTCAAACCATTGACATAACATGATTAGAGAAAATTGGTCCCAAAGCCTCATCAACCCTTAACCTCCCTCTAATTACAACTACAAGTAACACCCAAAAAGGTATAATTAAAACCTATTTAATACTATTTATTCTAACCCTTACCCTTACCATAGCATTATTAATTTAAACCACTCGAAGTGTACCGCGAGCAAGACCTCGTGTTAACTCCAGTACAACAAATAAAGTTAACAAAAGAACCCAAGCACTAATAACTAAAACCCAACCTCCTGAAGAATACATTAAAGATACTCCGGACATATCCCCCCGAAATACTGATAAACCTGATAAATCATCTACAGGCACTCAAGAGCTCTCGTACCACCCTCCGTAGAAATAAAATAAAAATAAAACTACCCCTATGAAATACAAAACCCCGTAAACTGCAACAGATCAACTACCTCAGCTCTCAGGGTAGGGCTCAGCGGCTAAAGCAGCGGAATACGCAAAAACAACTAACATTCCCCCCAAGTAGATTAAAAACAAAACTAAAGATAAGAAAGGCCCCCCAAAACTCACTATAACACCACACCCCATTCCAGCTACAACAACTAACCCTAAAGCAGCAAAGTATGGGGAGGGGTTGGAAGCCACCGCAATTAAACCAAAAATTAACCCTATTAATAATAAGAATATCAAATAAGTCATAGTTTTTACCAGGATTCTAACCAGGACTAATGGCTTGAAAAACCACCGTTGTAATTCAACTATAAAAACCCAATGGCCAACATTCGAAAAACCCACCCAATCATTAAAATCGCAAATAACGCTCTTGTAGATCTACCTGCACCATCAAACATCTCTGTATGATGAAACTTTGGGTCTCTTTTAGGGCTATGCTTAATAGCCCAAATCCTTACAGGACTATTCCTAGCAATACATTACACCTCAGATATTGCAACCGCTTTTTCTTCGGTCACACACATTTGTCGTGACGTAAATTACGGCTGACTCATCCGAAATATACATGCCAACGGAGCATCCTTCTTTTTTATCTGTATTTACCTTCACATTGCACGAGGTCTTTATTACGGATCCTACTTATATAAAGAAACCTGAAACGTGGGAGTAATTCTTCTGCTTCTTGTAATAGCCACTGCATTCGTAGGATATGTACTACCCTGAGGACAAATATCCTTTTGAGGAGCCACGGTCATTACTAACCTGATATCAGCTGTGCCATACATCGGAAATGATTTAGTACAATGAGTGTGAGGAGGGTTCTCTGTAGACAACGCCACCCTAACCCGATTCTTCGCATTCCATTTCTTACTTCCATTCATTGTTGCGGCTGCATCAATGGTCCACCTACTTTTCCTCCATGAAACAGGATCAAATAACCCCGCCGGGATTAACTCTGACGCAGACAAAGTCTCATTTCACC
>NW_028233954.1:7500-17500 GCF_054856545.1 Hippocampus guttulatus | reverse complement strand
CTTGGAGTTTGCAGCGCCGGAAGGGGCCGGCGAGGAGGCCGAGTGCGGCCGGGAAAGAGGCCACTCGGTCGGTTTGAAAACTTGGAGTTTGCAAGCCGGAAGGGGCCGGCGAGGAGGCCGAGTGCGGCCGGGAAAGAGGCCACTCGGTCGGATTGAAAACTTGGAGTTTGCAGCGCCGGAAGGGGCCGGCGAGGAGGCCGAGTGCGGCCGGGAAAAAGAGGCCACTCGGTCGGATTGGGAGTTTGAAAAAAATCCCCCATTCATTTCCAATGGCGGAGGTACCAGGGGCAAGGCTGGGGGTACCAGGGGCGAAGCTGGCTGGGGGTACCAGGGGTAAGGCTGAGGGTACCAGGGGTGCCGCTGGGGGTACCAGGGGTAAGGCTGAGGGTACCAGGGGTGCCGCTGAGGGTACCAGGGGTGCCGCTGGGGGTACCAGGGGTGCCGCTGAGGGTACCAGGGGTGCCGCTGAGGGTACCAGGGGTAGGGCTGGAGGTACCAGGGGTGCCGCTGGGGGTACCAGGGGTAAGGCTGAGGGTACCAGGGGTGCCGCTGGGGGTACCAGGGGTAAGGCTGAGGGTACCAGGGGTGCCGCTGGGGGTACCAGGGGTAAGGCTGAGGGTACCAGGGGTGCCGCTGGGGGTACCAGGGGTGCCGCTGAGGGTACCAGGGGTAGGGCTGGAGGTACCAGGGGTGCCGCTGAGGGTACCAGGGGTAAAGAGCGGGCCGGCCCGGCGGGCGAGTGTGGCCGGGAAAGAGGCCTCTCGGTCGGATTGGGAGTTTGAAAAAAATCCCCCATTCATTTCCAATGGCGGAGGTACCAGGGGCAAGGCTGGGGGTACCAGGGGTAAAGAGCGGGCCGGCCCGGCGGGCGAGTGTGGCCGGAAAAGGGGCCTCTTGGTCGGATTGGGAGTTTGAAAAAATTCCCCCATTCATTTTCAATGGCGGGGGTACCAGGGGTAGAGCTGGGGGTACCAGGGGTAAAGAGCGGGCCGGCCCGGCGTGCGAGTTTGGCCGGAAAAGGGGCCTCTTGGTCGTATTGGGAGTTTGAAAAAAATTCCCCCATTCATTTTCAATGGCGGAGGTACCAGGGGCAAGGCTGGGGGTACCAGGGGCGAAGCTGGCTGGGGGTACCAGGGGTAAGGCTGAGGGTACCAGGGGTGCAGCTGAGGGTACCAGGGGTAAGGTTGAGGGTACCAGGGGTGTTGCTGGGGGTACCAGGGGTCACCATTCATTTTCAATGGGGGAGGTACCAGGGGCAAGGCTGGGGGTACCAGGGGTGTTGCTGGGGGTACCAGGGGTAAAGAGCGGGCCGGCCCGGCGGGCGAGTGTGGCCGGAAAAGGGGCCTCTTGCTCGGATTGGGAGTTTGAAAAAATTCCCCCATTCATTTTCAATGGCAGATGTACCAGGGGTCGGTGTCCGCCAGACGGCGGTGTGGTAGGCAAAAGGCGGGCCGGCTCGGCGAGCGTGCGTGCCCGGGAAAAAGGCCTCTTGGCCGGCGTGAGAGTTTAATAATAGCGGGCCGGCTCATCGAGCGTGCGTGCCCGGGAAAAGGGCCTCTTGGCCGGCGTGAGAGTTTAATAATAGCGGGCCGGCCCGGCGAGCGTGCGTGCCCGGGAAAAAGGCCTCCTTGCAGGCGTGAGCGTTTAATAATAGCGGGCCGGCCCGGCGAGCGTGCGTGCCCGGGAAAAAGGCCTCCTTGCAGGCGTGAGAGTTTAATAATAGCGGGCCGGCCCGGCGAGCGTGCGTGCCCGGGAAAAAGGCCTCCTTGCAGGCGTGAGAGTTTAATAATAGCGGGCCGGCTCGGCGAGCGTGCGTGCACGGGAAAAAGGCCTCTTGGCCGGCGTGAGAGTTTAATAATAGCGGGCCGGCCCGGCGAGCGTGCGTGCCCGGGAAAAAGGCCTCCTTGCAGGCGTGAGAGTTTAATAATAGCGGGCCGGCTCATCGAGCGTGCGTGCCCGGGAAAAGGGCCTCCTTGCAGGCGTGAGAGTTTAATAATAGCGGGCCGGCTCTGCGAGCGTGCGTGCCCGGGAAAAGGGCCTCTTGGCCGGCCTGAGCGTTTAATAATAGCGGGCCGGCTCATCGAGCGTGCGTGCCCGGGAAAAGGGCCTCTTGGCCGGCCTGAGCGTTTAATAATAGCGGGCCGGCCCCGCGAGCGTGCGTGCCCGGGAAAAAGGCCTCCTTGCAGGCGTGAGAGTTTAATAATAGCGGGCCGGCTCATCGAGCGTGCGTGCCCGGGAAAAGGGCCTCCTTGCAGGCGTGAGAGTTTAATAATAGCGGGCCGGCTCGGCGAGCGTGCGTGCCCGGGAAAAGGGCCTCTTGGCCGGCGTGAGAGTTTAATAATAGCGGGCCGGCCCCGCGAGCGTGCGTGCCCGGGAAAAAGGCCTCCTTGCAGGGGTGAGAGTTTAATAATAGCGGGCCGGCTCATCGAGCGTGCGTGCCCGGGAAAAAGGCCTCTTGGCCGGCGTGAGAGTTTAATAATAGCGGGCCGGCCCGGCGAGCGTGCGTGCCCGGGAAAAAGGCCTCCTTGCAGGCGTGAGCGTTTAATAATAGCGGGCCGGCCCGGCGAGCGTGCGTGCCCGGGAAAAAGGCCTCTTGGCCGGCTTGGGGGATTGAAAAAAAATCCCCCATTCATTTTCAACGGGAGGGGTCGGCGGTACCGCTTGGTGTCCGCCAGACGGCGGTGTGGTAGGCAAATGGCGGGCCTGCACGGCGAGCGTGCGTGCCCGGGAAAAAGGCCTCCTTGCAGGCGTGAGAGTTTAATAATAGCGGGCCGGCCCGGAGAGCGTGCGTGCCCGGGAAAAAGGCCTCTTGGCCGGCGTGAGAGTTTAATAATAGCGGGCCGGCTCATCGAGCGTGCGTGCCCGGGAAAAGGGCCTCCTTGCAGGCGTGAGAGTTTAATAATAGCGGGCCGGCTCTGCGAGCGTGCGTGCCCGGGAAAAGGGCCTCTTGGCCGGCCTGAGCGTTTAATAATAGCGGGCCGGCTCATCGAGCGTGCGTGCCCGGGAAAAGGGCCTCTTGGCCGGCCTGAGCGTTTAATAATAGCGGGCCGGCCCCGCGAGCGTGCGTGCCCGGGAAAAAGGCCTCCTTGCAGGCGTGAGAGTTTAATAATAGCGGGCCGGCTCATCGAGCGTGCGTGCCCGGGAAAAAGGCCTCCTTGCAGGCGTAAGAGTTTAATAATAGCGGGCCGGCTCATCGAGCGTGCGTGCCCGGGAAAAGGGCCTCCTTGCAGGCGTGAGAGTTTAATAATAGCGGGCCGGCTCTGCGAGCGTGCGTGCCCGGGAAAAGGGCCTCTTGGCCGGCCTGAGCGTTTAATAATAGCGGGCCGGCTCATCGAGCGTGCGTGCCCGGGAAAAGGGCCTCTTGGCCGGCCTGAGCGTTTAATAATAGCGGGCCGGCCCCGCGAGCGTGCGTGCCCGGGAAAAAGGCCTCCTTGCAGGCGTGAGAGTTTAATAATAGCGGGCCGGCTCATCGAGCGTGCGTGCCCGGGAAAAGGGCCTCCTTGCAGGCGTGAGAGTTTAATAATAGCGGGCCGGCTCGGCGAGCGTGCGTGCCCGGGAAAAGGGCCTCTTGGCCGGCGTGAGAGTTTAATAATAGCGGGCCGGCCCCGCGAGCGTGCGTGCCCGGGAAAAAGGCCTCCTTGCAGGGGTGAGAGTTTAATAATAGCGGGCCGGCCCGGCGAGCGTGCGTGCCCGGGAAAAAGGCCTCCTTGCAGGCGTGAGCGTTTAATAATAGCGGACCGGCTCTGCGAGCGTGCGTGCCCGGGAAAAGGGCCTCTTGGCCGGCCTGAGCGTTTAATAATAGCGGGCCGGCCCGGCGAGCGTGCGTGCCCGGGAAAAAGGCCTCTTGGCCGGCTTGGGGGATTGAAAAAAAATCCCCCATTCATTTTCAACGGGAGGGGTCGGCGGTACCGCTTGGTGTCCGCCAGACGGCGGTGTGGTAGGCAAATGGCGGGCCTGCACGGCGAGCGTGCGTGCCCGGGAAAAAGGCCTCCTTGCAGGCGTGAGAGTTTAATAATAGCGGGCCGGCCCGGAGAGCGTGCGTGCCCGGGAAAAAGGCCTCTTGGCCGGCGTGAGAGTTTAATAATAGCGGGCCGGCCCGGCGAGCGTGCGTGCCCGGGAAAAAGGCCTCCTTGCAGGCGTGAGCGTTTAATAATAGCGGGCCGGCTCATCGAGCGTGCGTGCCCGGGAAAAGGGCCTCTTGGCCGGCGTGAGAGTTTAATAATAGCGGGCCGGCTCATCGAGCGTGCGTGCCCGGGAAAAAGGCCTCTTGGCCGGCT
This sequence comes from Hippocampus guttulatus, assembly GCF_054856545.1. Taxonomy (NCBI): domain Eukaryota; kingdom Metazoa; phylum Chordata; class Actinopteri; order Syngnathiformes; family Syngnathidae; genus Hippocampus; species Hippocampus guttulatus. The sequence goes on along the minus strand of NW_028233954.1, from coordinate 13,223 downwards.
TGGGGGATTGAAAAAAAAATCCCCCATTCATTTTCAACGGGAGGGGTCGGCGGTACCGCTTGGTGTCCGCCAGACGGCGGTGTGGTAGGCAAATGGCGGGCCTGCACGGCGAGCGTGCGTGCCCGGGAAAAAGGCCTCCTGGCCGGCGTGAGAGTTTAATAATAGCGGGCCGGCTCTGCGAGCGTGCGTGCCCGGGAAAAAGGCCTCCTTGCAGGCGTGAGAGTTTAATAATAGCGGGCCGGCTCGGCGAGCGTGCGTGCCCGGGAAAAAGGCCTCCTTGCAGGCGTAAGAGTTTAATAATAGCGGGCCGGCTCATCGAGCGTGCGTGCCCGGGAAAAAGGCCTCTTGGCCGGCGTGAGAGTTTAATAATAGCGGGCCGGCCCGGCGAGCGTGCGTGCCCGGGAAAAAGGCCTCCTTGCAGGCGTGAGCGTTTAATAATAGCGGGCCGGCTCATCGAGCGTGCGTGCCCGGGAAAAGGGCCTCTTGGCCGGCTTGGGGGATTGAAAAAAAATCCCCCATTCATTTTCAACGGGAGGGGTCGGCGGTACCGCTTGGTGTCCGCCAGACGGCGGTGTGGTAGGCAAATGGCGGGCCTGCACGGCGAGCGTGCGTGCCCGGGAAAAATGCCTCCTGGCCGGCGTGAGAGTTTAATAATAGCGGGCCGGCTCGGCGAGCGTGCGTGCCCGGGAAAAAGGCCTCTTGGCCGGCGTGAGAGTTTAATAATAGCGGGCCGGCTCGGCGAGCGTGCGTGCCCGGGAAAAGGGCCTCTTGGCCGGCGTGAGAGTTTAATAATAGCGGGCCGGCTCATCGAGCGTGCGTGCCCGGGAAAAGGGCCTCTTGGCCGGCGTGAGAGTTTAATAATAGCGGGCCGGCCCGGCGAGCGTGCGTGCCCGGGAAAAAGGCCTCCTTGCAGGCGTGAGAGTTTAATAATAGCGGGCCGGCTCCGCGAGCGTGCGTGGCCGGGAAAAAGGCCTCTTGGCCGGCGTGAGAGTTTAATAATAGCGGGCCGGCTCATCGAGCGTGCGTGCCCGGGAAAAGGGCCTCTTGGCCGGCGTGAGAGTTTAATAATAGCGGGCCGGCTCATCGAGCGTGCGTGCCCGGGAAAAGGGCCTCTTGGCCGGCGTGAGAGTTTAATAATAGCGGGCCGGCTCATCGAGCGTGCGTGCCCGGGAAAAGGGCCTCTTGGCCGGCGTGAGAGTTTAATAATAGCGGGCCGGCCCGGCGAGCGTGCGTGCCCGGGAAAAAGGCCTCCTTGCAGGCGTGAGAGTTTAATAATAGCGGGCCGGCCCGGCGAGCGTGCGTGCCCGGGAAAAAGGCCTCCTTGCAGGCGTGAGAGTTTAATAATAGCGGGCCGGCTCGGCGAGCGTGCGTGCCCGGGAAAAGGGCCTCTTGGCCGGCGTGAGAGTTTAATAATAGCGGGCCGGCTCATCGAGCGTGCGTGCCCGGGAAAAGGGCCTCTTGGCCGGCGTGAGAGTTTAATAATAGCGGGCCGGCCCGGCGAGCGTGCGTGCCCGGGAAAAAGGCCTCCTTGCAGGCGTGAGAGTTTAATAATAGCGGGCCGGCTCCGCGAGCGTGCGTGGCCGGGAAAAAGGCCTCTTGGCCGGCGTGAGAGTTTAATAATAGCGGGCCGGCTCATCGAGCGTGCGTGCCCGGGAAAAGGGCCTCTTGGCCGGCGTGAGAGTTTAATAATAGCGGGCCGGCTCATCGAGCGTGCGTGCCCGGGAAAAGGGCCTCTTGGCCGGCGTGAGAGTTTAATAATAGCGGGCCGGCCCGGCGAGCGTGCGTGCCCGGGAAAAAGGCCTCCTTGCAGGCGTGAGAGTTTAATAATAGCGGGCCGGCCCGGCGAGCGTGCGTGCCCGGGAAAAAGGCCTCCTTGCAGGCGTGAGAGTTTAATAATAGCGGGCCGGCCCGGCGAGCGTGCGTGCCCGGGAAAAAGGCCTCCTTGCAGGCGTGAGAGTTTAATAATAGCGGGCCGGCCCGGCGAGCGTGCGTGCCCGGGAAAAAGGCCTCCTTGCAGGCGTGAGAGTTTAATAATAGCGGGCCGGCCCGGCGAGCGTGCGTGCCCGGGAAAAAGGCCTCCTTGCAGGCGTGAGAGTTTAATAATAGCGGGCCGGCTCCGCGAGCGTGCGTGCCCGGGAAAAAGGCCTCCTTGCAGGCGTGAGAGTTTAATAATAGCGGGCCGGCTCCGCGAGCGTGCGTGCCCGGGAAAAAGGCCTCCTTGCAGGCGTGAGAGTTTAATAATAGCGGGCCGGCTCCGCGAGCGTGCGTGCCCGGGAAAAAGGCCTCCTTGCAGGCGTGAGAGTTTAATAATAGCGGGCCGGCTCCGCGAGCGTGCGTGCCCGGGAAAAAGGCCTCCTTGCAGGCGTGAGAGTTCAATAATAGCGGGCCGGCCCGGCGAGCGTGCGTGCCCGGGAAAAAGGCCTCCTTGCAGGCGTGAGAGTTTAATAATAGCGGGCCGGCCCGGCGAGCGTGCGTGCCCGGGAAAAAGGCCTCTTGGCCGGCGTGAGAGTTTAATAATAGCGGGCCGGCCCCGCGAGCGTGCGTGCCCGGGAAAAAGGCCTCCTTGCAGGGGTGAGAGTTTAATAATAGCGGGCCGGCCCGGCGAGCGTGCGTGCCCGGGAAAAAGGCCTCTTGGCCGGCGTGGGAGATTGAAAAAATTCCCCCATTCATTTTCAATGGCGGGGGTACCAGGGGTAGAGCTGGGGGTACCAGGGGTAAAGAGCGGGCCGGCCCGGCGTGCGAGTTTGGCCGGAAAAGAGGCCTCTTGGTCGGATTGGGAGATTGAAAAAATTCCCCCATTCATTTTCAATGGCGGGGGTACCAGGGGTAGAGCTGGGGGTACCAGGGGTAAAGAGCGGGCCGGCCCGGCGTGCGAGTTTGGCCGGAAAAGAGGCCTCTTGGTCGGATTGGGAGATTGAAAAAATTCCCCCATTCATTTTCAATGGCGGGGGTACCAGGGGTAGAGCTGGGGGTACCAGGGGTAAAGAGCGGGCCGGCCCGGCGTGCGAGTGTGGCCGGGAAAGAGCCCTCCTGGCCGGCCTGGGAGATTGAAAAAAATTCCCCCATTCATTTTCAATGGCGGGGGTACCAGGGGTAAAGAGCGGGCCGGCCCAGCGTGCGAGTTTGGCCGGGAAAGGGGCCTCCTGGCCGGCCTGGGGGATTAAAAAAATTCCCCCATTCATTTTCAATGGCGGGGGTACCAGGGGTAGCAGTACCGATTTTGGTCGTTAGGGGCGCTGTAGTAGGTAAACCAGATATGCGGAGTTAGGGGGTCAAGAAGGCGAAAGGCTTAGAAAGTGACCGTTCACCAAAATACTTTCCGAAACGTATATAGGGGGGCATGTGTCGGACGAGTCACCATGCTTTCTCGATGCTGGAGGTACCAGGGGCACAAAGTTGGCCGGGAAAGATGCCTCTTAGGCGGATTGAAAGCATGAGAAAATGCCCCCCATTCATTTTCAATGGCGGAGAGCGGGCCGGCCCCGCAGCCGAGTGTGGCCGGCGGAGAGGCGTCTCGGTCGGATGAATGAAGCGTGGAGCCGGCCTCTGACGGCGGAGCTCCGCACTTTCGAATATTTTCTATCTCCCCCTCCGGGCGGTCGACGGCAGTTGGGAAGGCCGCCCGAGAGGCGCCCGGGGCGGATACCTCGGGCGAAAAGCCGGCCTCTGACGGCGGAGCTCCGCACTTTCGAATATTTTCTATTTCCCCCTCCGGGCGGTCGACGGCAGTTGGGAAGGCCGCCCGAGAGGCGCCCGGGGCGGATACCTCGGGCGAAAAGCCGGCCTCTGACGGCGGAGCTCCGCACTTTCGAATATTTTCTATCTCCCCCTCCGGGCGGCCGACGGCAGTTGGGAAGGCCGCCCGAGAGGCGCCCGGGGCGGATACCTCGGGCGAAAAGCCGGCCTCTGACGGCGGAGCTCCGCACTTTCGAATATTTTCTATTTCCCCCTCCGGGCGGCCGACGGCAGTTGGGAAGGCCGCCCGAGAGGCGCCCGGGGCGGATACCTCGGGCGAAAAGCCGGCCTCTGACGGCGGAGCTCCGCACTTTCGAATATTTTCTATTTCCCCCTCCGGGCGGCCGACGGCAGTTGGGAAGGCCGCCCGAGAGGCGCCCGGGGCGGATACCTCGGGCGAAAAGCCGGCCTCTGACGGCGGAGCTCCGCACTTTCGAATATTTTCTATTTCCCCCTCCGGGCGGCCGACGGCAGTTGGGAAGGCCGCCCGAGAGGCGCCCGGGGCGGATACCTCGGGCGAAAAGCCGGCCTCTGACGGCGGAGCTCCGCACTTTCGAATATTTTCTATTTCCCCCTCCGGGCGGCCGACGGCAGTTGGGAAGGCCGCCCGAGAGGCGCCCCGGGGCGGATACCTCGGGCGAAAAGCCGGCCTCTGACGGCGGAGCTCCGCACTTTCGAATATTTTCAATTTCCCCCTCCGGGCGGCCGACGGCAGTTGGGAAGGTCGCCCGAGAGGCGCCCCGGGGCGGATACCCCGGGCGAAAAGCCGGCCTCTGACGGCGGAGCTCCGCACTTTCGAATATTTTCTATTTCCCCCTCCGGGCGGCTGACGGCAGGTGGGAAGGCCGCCCATTCATTTTCAATGGCGGAGGTACCAGGGGTGCCGCTGAGGGTACCAGGGGTGCCGCTGAGGGTACCAGGGGTGCAGCTGAGGGTACCAGGGGTGCCGCTGAGGGTACCAGGGGTGCCGCTGAGGGTACCAGGGGTACGGCTGAGGGTACCAGGGGTGCCGCTGAGGGTACCAGGGGTGCCGCTGAGGGTACCAGGGGTGCCGCTGAGGGTACCAGGGGTGCCGCTGAGGGTACCAGGGGTTCGGCTGAGGGTACCAGGGGTACGGCTGAGGGTACCAGGGGTGCCGCTGAGGGTACCAGGGGTGCCGCTGAGGGTACCAGGGGTGCGGCTGAGGGTACCAGGGGTAAGGCTGAGGGTACCAGGGGTGCCGCTGAGGGTACCAGGGGTGCGGCTGAGGGTACCAGGGGTAAGGCTGAGGGTACCAGGGGTAAGGCTGAGGGTACCAGGGGTAAGGCTGAGGGTACCAGGGGTACGGCTGGAGGTACCAGGGGTAAGGCTGGAGGTACCAGGGGTAAGGCTGGAGGTACCAGGGGTAAGGCTGGAGGTACCAGGGGTAAGGCTGGAGGTACCAGGGGTTAGGCTGGAGGTACCAGGGGTAAGGCTGGGGGTACCAGGGGTAAGGCTGAGGGTACCAGGGGCGAAGCTGGCTGGGGGTACCAGGGGTTGGGCTGAGGGTACCAGGGGTTGGGCTGAGGGTACCAGGGGTAAGGCTGAGGGTACCAGGGGCGAAGCTGGCTGGGGGTACCAGGGGTGTTGCTGAGGGTACCAGGGGTGCCGCTGAGGGTACCAGGGGTTAGGCTGGGGGTACCAGGGGTTGAGCTGAGGGTACCAGGGGTAAGGCTGAGGGTACCAGGGGTGTTGCTGGGGGTACCAGGGGTCGCCATTCATTTTCAATGGGGGAGGTACCAGGGGTAGGGCTGGGGGTACCAGGGGTAAAGAGCGGACCGGCTCGCCGGCCGAGCGTGGCCGAAAAAGAGGCCTCCTGGCCGGATTGAGAAATTAAAAAAATTCCCCCATTCATTTTCAATGGCGGGGGTACCAGGGGTATGCAGTACCGATTTTGGTCGTTAGGGGCGCTGTAGTAGGTAAACCAGATATGGGGAGTTAGGGGGTCAAGAAGGCTAAAAGGCTTAGAA
>NW_028233954.1:0-2500 GCF_054856545.1 Hippocampus guttulatus | reverse complement strand
GAGGCGCGGGGCGGGGGCACGTGGCCCCCAGCCCCCGCGGCCCGACCCCGCGGTGCCGTCGGAGGCGGCGCCGGCGCACCCCGGCCTCCCGAGTCATGAGCGGACAGATGCAAACGGATGGGCGGAGGAGGACGGCGGTGGCGGCGGCGGCGGCGGCGGCGACGTTGAAGGCGGCCCGCGGGGAGAGGCGCGGGGCGGGGGCACGTGGCCCCCAGCCCCCGCGGCCCGACCCCGCGGTGCCGTCGGAGGCGGCGCCGACGCACCCCGGCGCGCCCCGGCCTCCCGAGTCATGAGCGAACAGATGCAAACGGTTGGGCGGAGGAGGACGGCGGTGGCGGCGGCGGCGGCGGTGGCGACGTCGAAGGCGGCCCGCGGGGAGAGGCGCGGGGCGGGGGCGTGAAGGAGACGGGCGGGGGGTACGGTGCCGGTCTTTGGCCGGTCGCCTACACCCCCGCCCCGACCCGTAAGCGCCCCCAGCCCCCGCGGCCCGACCCCGCGGTGCCGTCGGCGGCGGCGCCGGCGCACCCCGGCGCTCCCCGGCCCCCCGAGTCCAGAGCGAACACACGGGCGGAGGAGGACGGCGGCGGCGGCGGCGGCGGCGACGTCGAAGGCGGCCCGCGGGGAGAGGCGCGGGGCGGGGGCACGTGGCCCCCAGCCCCCGCGGCCCGACCCCGCGGTGCCGTCGGCGGCGGCGCCGGGGCGCTCCCCGCCGCGCCCCGGCCCCCCCGAGTCCGAAGCGTGAGAAACGCCGATAGGCGGCGGGCGGCGGCGGCCGCGCGGCCGCGGGGCGGCGGGCGGGTGCGCCGCGGGCGTCGCGGGGGGGGGGAGGAAGGTCAGGAGGACGGTGTCGGGCGCGGGGTGTATGTCGGTTCGCGTCGTCGCGCGGCCGGCCGCTCCCCGCGTCCCGCCCGGCCCCCGCCGGCCCCCCCCCCCCGGTCAGGCGCCCGTCGGCGTTCCCCGACCGCCCCACCCCGCGCGTCCGCGCGGTCGTCGACGTCCCGTCCGCCTTGTCAACGCTCCCATAGTCCAGGCCGGGCCGCGGCCGGCGTCGGGGACCACTCCCCCGCCGGTGCCATCGCGACCTGGCCGACCTCGGAACCTTACCCCCAGTCGCCGGGTACCCAACCTTCTCGCCACCTTCGGCGGCGAGCGGGGGGTTCAATGTCTCCGAAGTCCCCCCCCGGCCTGCCGGCGGGGCGGGGGGGGCTAGGAGCGCCCGGAGGCGCCGTTATCCCCCTTTTTAACCCCTTCTCTGAATGTTGGCCAAAACCGCAAACCAAACGTACGACTCTCAGCGGTGGATCACTCGGCTCGTGCGTCGATGAAGGACGCAGCTAGCTGCGAGAACTAATGTGAATTGCAGGACACATTGATCATCGACACTTTGAACGCACCTTGCGGCCCCGGGTCCCTCCCGGGGCCACGCCTGTCTGAGCGTCGCTTGTACATCTATCGGGATCGGGGCGCCCACGGGCGCCCCCCTCCCGCGGTTGGGGCGTCGCGGGCCACCGCCGGCCTACCCCCCCCACCTTCCCTCCCCGCACGGGGAAATGGGGGTGGGGGGGGCGGACGGCACGGCCCTCGTCCCCCTAAGTATAGACCCGACCGCCCGCGCCCTCGACGGGCCCGACCACCGCGCGGCCGCAGGGGCCCGCGGCGGCTGCCGATGGAGGATCCGTCCCCCGCCGCGCAGTCCGCCGCGACGCACCGCGCGGCCGCGTAGGAGTCGTGCGCCCGGCGAGGCGCGGGGTTAACGGCCGACCCCCGATGACGGGAGGCGATCCGTCGCCCCCGCCTCTAACCCCGTTCGACTACGACCTCAGATCAGACGAGACGACCCGCTGAATTTAAGCATATTACTAAGCGGAGGAAAAGAAACTAACAAGGATTCCCTCAGTAGCGGCGAGCGAAGAGGGAGAAGCCCAGCGCCGAATCCCCGCCCGGCGGAGGGCGCGGGACATGTGGCGTATAGAAGGTCGCTTTGCCCGGCGCCGCCCGGTGGGGGCCCGAGTCCTTCTGATGGAGGCTCTGCCCGAGGACGGTGTGAGGCCGGTAGCGGCCCCCGGCGCGCCGGGGCGAGGCCTTCTCGGAGTCGGGTTGTTTGGGAATGCAGCCCAAAGCGGGTGGTAAACTCCATCTAAGGCTAAATACTGGCACGAGACCGATAGCGGACAAGTACCTTAAGGGAAAGTTGAAAAGAACTTTGAAGAGAGAGTTCAACAGGGCGTGAAACCGTTGAGAGGTAAACGGGTGGGGACCGCGCAGTCCGCGCGGGGGATTCAACCCGGCAGGGCGCGGCGGCGGGGCCTTTGGCGGCGCGCGGGTTCGTCCGTTCCGCCCCCCCTCCCTTGGCGGAGGGGGGGCGGGCGGCGGCCCGCGCGCCCCGGGGTCCCGGCTGCCCCCCGGCCGGGCGCACTTCCCCCGTCGCGGTGCGCCGCGACCGGCTCCGGGTTGGCTTGGAAAGGCTTGGGACGATGGTGGCGCGGGCGGCCCGCGCGGG
>NW_028233953.1:20000-30332 GCF_054856545.1 Hippocampus guttulatus | reverse complement strand
AGGCCACTCGGTCGGATTGGGAGTTTGAAAAAAATCCCCCATTCATTTCCAATGGCGGAGGTACCAGGGGCAAGGCTGGGGGTACCAGGGGCGAAGCTGGCTGGGGTACCAGGGGTAAGGCTGAGGGTACCAGGGGTGCCGCTGGGGTACCAGGGGTAAGGCTGAGGGTACCAGGGGTGCCGCTGAGGGTACCAGGGGTGCCGCTGGGGGTACCAGGGGTGCCGCTGAGGGTACCAGGGGTGCCGCTGAGGGTACCAGGGGTAGGGCTGGAGGTACCAGGGGTGCCGCTGGGGGTACCAGGGGTAAGGCTGAGGGTACCAGGGGTGCCGCTGGGGGTACCAGGGGTAAGGCTGAGGGGTACCAGGGGTGCCGCTGGGGGTACCAGGGGTAAGGCTGAGGGTACCAGGGGTGCCGCTGGGGGTACCAGGGGTGCCGCTGAGGGTACCAGGGGTAGGGCTGGAGGTACCAGGGGTGCCGCTGAGGGTACCAGGGGTAAAGAGCGGGCCGGCCCGGCGGGCGAGTGTGGCCGGGAAAGAGGCCTCTCGGTCGGATTGGGAGTTTGAAAAAAATCCCCCATTCATTTCCAATGGCGGAGGTACCAGGGGCAAGGCTGGGGGTACCAGGGGTAAAGAGCGGGCCGGCCCGGCGGGCGAGTGTGGCCGGAAAAGGGGCCTCTTGGTCGGATTGGGAGTTTGAAAAAATTCCCCCATTCATTTTCAATGGCGGGGGTACCAGGGGTAGAGCTGGGGGTACCAGGGGTAAAGAGCGGGCCGGCCCGGCGTGCGAGTTGGCCGGAAAAGGGGCCTCTTGGTCGTATTGGGAGTTTGAAAAAAATTCCCCCATTCATTTTCAATGGCGGAGGTACCAGGGGCAAGGCTGGGGGTACCAGGGGCGAAGCTGGCTGGGGTACCAGGGGTAAGGCTGAGGGTACCAGGGGTGCAGCTGAGGGTACCAGGGGTAAGGTTGAGGGTACCAGGGGTGTTGCTGGGGGTACCAGGGGTCACCATTCATTTTCAATGGGGGAGGTACCAGGGGCAAGGCTGGGGGTACCAGGGGTGTTGCTGGGGGTACCAGGGGTAAAGAGCGGGCCGGCCCGGCGGGCGAGTGTGGCCGGAAAAGGGGCCTCTTGCTCGGATTGGGAGTTTGAAAAAATTCCCCCATTCATTTTCAATGGCAGATGTACCAGGGGTCGGTGTCCGCCAGACGGCGGTGTGGTAGGCAAAAGGCGGGCCGGCTCGGCGAGCGTGCGTGCCCGGGAAAAAGGCCTCTTGGCCGGCGTGAGAGTTTAATAATAGCGGGCCGGCTCATCGAGCGTGCGTGCCCGGGAAAAGGGCCTCTTGGCCGGCGTGAGAGTTTAATAATAGCGGGCCGGCCCGGCGAGCGTGCGTGCCCGGGAAAAAGGCCTCCTTGCAGGCGTGAGCGTTTAATAATAGCGGGCCGGCCCGGCGAGCGTGCGTGCCCGGGAAAAAGGCCTCCTTGCAGGCGTGAGAGTTTAATAATAGCGGGCCGGCCCGGCGAGCGTGCGTGCCCGGGGAAAAAGGCCTCCTTGCAGGCGTGAGAGTTTAATAATAGCGGGCCGGCTCGGCGAGCGTGCGTGCACGGGAAAAAGGCCTCTTGGCCGGCGTGAGAGTTTAATAATAGCGGGCCGGCCCGGCGAGCGTGCGTGCCCGGGAAAAAGGCCTCCTTGCAGGCGTGAGAGTTTAATAATAGCGGGCCGGCTCATCGAGCGTGCGTGCCCGGGAAAAGGGCCTCCTTGCAGGCGTGAGAGTTTAATAATAGCGGGCCGGCTCTGCGAGCGTGCGTGCCCGGGGAAAAGGGCCTCTTGGCCGGCCTGAGCGTTTAATAATAGCGGGCCGGCTCATCGAGCGTGCGTGCCCGGGAAAAGGGCCTCTTGGCCGGCCTGAGCGTTTAATAATAGCGGGCCGGCCCCGCGAGCGTGCGTGCCCGGGAAAAAGGCCTCCTTGCAGGCGTGAGAGTTTAATAATAGCGGGCCGGCTCATCGAGCGTGCGTGCCCGGGAAAAGGGCCTCCTTGCAGGCGTGAGAGTTTAATAATAGCGGGCCGGCTCGGCGAGCGTGCGTGCCCGGGAAAAGGGCCTCTTGGCCGGCGTGAGAGTTTAATAATAGCGGCCGGCCCCGCGAGCGTGCGTGCCCGGGAAAAAGGCCTCCTTGCAGGGGTGAGAGTTTAATAATAGCGGCCGGCCCGGCGAGCGTGCGTGCCCGGGAAAAAGGCCTCCTTGCAGGCGTGAGCGTTTAATAATAGCGGACCGGCTCTGCGAGCGTGCGTGCCCGGGAAAAGGGCCTCTTGGCCGGCCTGAGCGTTTAATAATAGCGGGCCGGCCCGGCGAGCGTGCGTGCCCGGGAAAAAGGCCTCTTGGCCGGCTTGGGGGATTGAAAAAAAATCCCCCATTCATTTTCAACGGGAGGGGGTCGGCGGTACCGCTTGGTGTCCGCCAGACGGCGGTGTGGTAGGCAAATGGCGGGCCTGCACGGCGAGCGTGCGTGCCCGGGAAAAAAGGCCTCCTTGCAGGCGTGAGAGTTTAATAATAGCGGGCCGGCCCGGAGAGCGTGCGTGCCCGGGAAAAAGGCCTCTTGGCCGGCGTGAGAGTTTAATAATAGCGGGCCGGCTCATCGAGCGTGCGTGCCCGGGAAAAGGGCCTCCTTGCAGGCGTGAGAGTTTAATAATAGCGGGCCGGCTCTGCGAGCGTGCGTGCCCGGGAAAAGGGCCTCTTGGCCGGCCTGAGCGTTTAATAATAGCGGGCCGGCTCATCGAGCGTGCGTGCCCGGGAAAAGGGCCTCTTGGCCGGCCTGAGCGTTTAATAATAGCGGGCCGGCCCCGCGAGCGTGCGTGCCCGGGAAAAAGGCCTCCTTGCAGGCGTGAGAGTTTAATAATAGCGGGCCGGCTCATCGAGCGTGCGTGCCCGGGAAAAAGGCCTCCTTGCAGGCGTAAGAGTTTAATAATAGCGGGCCGGCTCATCGAGCGTGCGTGCCCGGGAAAAGGGCCTCCTTGCAGGCGTGAGAGTTTAATAATAGCGGGCCGGCTCTGCGAGCGTGCGTGCCCGGGAAAAGGGCCTCTTGGCCGGCCTGAGCGTTTAATAATAGCGGGCCGGCTCATCGAGCGTGCGTGCCCGGGAAAAGGGCCTCTTGGCCGGCCTGAGCGTTTAATAATAGCGGCCGGCCCCGCGAGCGTGCGTGCCCGGGAAAAAGGCCTCCTTGCAGGCGTGAGAGTTTAATAATAGCGGGCCGGCTCATCGAGCGTGCGTGCCCGGGAAAAGGGCCTCCTTGCAGGCGTGAGAGTTTAATAATAGCGGGCCGGCTCGGCGAGCGTGCGTGCCCGGGAAAAGGGCCTCTTGGCCGGCGTGAGAGTTTAATAATAGCGGGCCGGCCCCGCGAGCGTGCGTGCCCGGGAAAAAGGCCTCCTTGCAGGGGTGAGAGTTTAATAATAGCGGGCCGGCCCGGCGAGCGTGCGTGCCCGGGAAAAAGGCCTCCTTGCAGGCGGTGAGCGTTTAATAATAGCGGACCGGCTCTGCGAGCGTGCGTGCCCGGGAAAAGGGCCTCTTGGCCGGCCTGAGCGTTTAATAATAGCGGGCCGGCCCGGCGAGCGTGCGTGCCCGGGAAAAAGGCCTCTTGGCCGGCTTGGGGGATTGAAAAAAAATCCCCCATTCATTTTCAACGGGAGGGGTCGGCGGTACCGCTTGGTGTCCGCCAGACGGCGGTGTGGTAGGCAAATGGCGGGCCTGCACGGCGAGCGTGCGTGCCCGGGAAAAAGGCCTCCTTGCAGGCGTGAGAGTTTAATAATAGCGGGCCGGCCCGGAGAGCGTGCGTGCCCGGGAAAAAGGCCTCTTGGCCGGCGTGAGAGTTTAATAATAGCGGGCCGGCCCGGCGAGCGTGCGTGCCCGGGAAAAAGGCCTCCTTGCAGGCGTGAGCGTTTAATAATAGCGGGCCGGCTCATCGAGCGTGCGTGCCCGGGAAAAGGGCCTCTTGGCCGGCGTGAGAGTTTAATAATAGCGGGCCGGCTCATCGAGCGTGCGTGCCCGGGAAAAAGGCCTCTTGGCCGGCTTGGGGGATTGAAAAAAAAATCCCCCATTCATTTTCAACGGGAGGGGTCGGCGGTACCGCTTGGTGTCCGCCAGACGGCGGTGTGGTAGGCAAATGGCGGGCCTGCACGGCGAGCGTGCGTGCCCGGGAAAAAGGCCTCCTGGCCGGCGTGAGAGTTTAATAATAGCGGGCCGGCTCTGCGAGCGTGCGTGCCCGGGAAAAAGGCCTCCTTGCAGGCGTGAGAGTTTAATAATAGCGGGCCGGCTCGGCGAGCGTGCGTGCCCGGGAAAAAGGCCTCCTTGCAGGCGTAAGAGTTTAATAATAGCGGGCCGGCTCATCGAGCGTGCGTGCCCGGGAAAAAGGCCTCTTGGCCGGCGTGAGAGTTTAATAATAGCGGGCCGGCCCGGCGAGCGTGCGTGCCCGGGAAAAAGGCCTCCTTGCAGGCGTGAGCGTTTAATAATAGCGGGCCGGCTCATCGAGCGTGCGTGCCCGGGAAAAGGGCCTCTTGGCCGGCTTGGGGATTGAAAAAAAATCCCCCATTCATTTTCAACGGGAGGGGTCGGCGGTACCGCTTGGTGTCCGCCAGACGGCGGTGTGGTAGGCAAATGGCGGGCCTGCACGGCGAGCGTGCGTGCCCGGGAAAAATGCCTCCTGGCCGGCGTGAGAGTTTAATAATAGCGGGCCGGCTCGGCGAGCGTGCGTGCCCCGGGAAAAAGGCCTCTTGGCCGGCGTGAGAGTTTAATAATAGCGGGCCGGCTCGGCGAGCGTGCGTGCCCGGGAAAAGGGCCTCTTGGCCGGCGTGAGAGTTTAATAATAGCGGGCCGGCTCATCGAGCGTGCGTGCCCGGGGAAAAGGGCCTCTTGGCCGGCGTGAGAGTTTAATAATAGCGGGCCGGCCCGGCGAGCGTGCGTGCCCGGGAAAAAGGCCTCCTTGCAGGCGTGAGAGTTTAATAATAGCGGGCCGGCTCCGCGAGCGTGCGTGGCCGGGAAAAAGGCCTCTTGGCCGGCGTGAGAGTTTAATAATAGCGGGCCGGCTCATCGAGCGTGCGTGCCCGGGAAAAGGGCCTCTTGGCCGGCGTGAGAGTTTAATAATAGCGGGCCGGCTCATCGAGCGTGCGTGCCCCGGGAAAAGGGCCTCTTGGCCGGCGTGAGAGTTTAATAATAGCGGGCCGGCTCATCGAGCGTGCGTGCCCGGGAAAAGGGCCTCTTGGCCGGCGTGAGAGTTTAATAATAGCGGGCCGGCCCGGCGAGCGTGCGTGCCCGGGAAAAAGGCCTCCTTGCAGGCGTGAGAGTTTAATAATAGCGGGCCGGCCCGGCGAGCGTGCGTGCCCGGGAAAAAGGCCTCCTTGCAGGCGTGAGAGTTTAATAATAGCGGGCCGGCTCGGCGAGCGTGCGTGCCCCGGGAAAAGGGCCTCCTTGGCCGGCGTGAGAGTTTAATAATAGCGGGCCGGCTCATCGAGCGTGCGTGCCCGGGAAAAGGGCCTCTTGGCCGGCGTGAGAGTTTAATAATAGCGGGCCGGCCCGGCGAGCGTGCGTGCCCGGGAAAAAGGCCTCCTTGCAGGCGTGAGAGTTTAATAATAGCGGGCCGGCTCCGCGAGCGTGCGTGGCCGGGAAAAAGGCCTCTTGGCCGGCGTGAGAGTTTAATAATAGCGGGCCGGCTCATCGAGCGTGCGTGCCCGGGAAAAGGGCCTCTTGGCCGGCGTGAGAGTTTAATAATAGCGGGCCGGCTCATCGAGCGTGCGTGCCCGGGAAAAGGGCCTCTTGGCCGGCGTGAGAGTTTAATAATAGCGGGCCGGCCCGGCGAGCGTGCGTGCCCGGGAAAAAGGCCTCCTTGCAGGCGTGAGAGTTTAATAATAGCGGGCCGGCCCGGCGAGCGTGCGTGCCCGGGAAAAAGGCCTCCTTGCAGGCGTGAGAGTTTAATAATAGCGGGCCGGCCCGGCGAGCGTGCGTGCCCGGGAAAAAGGCCTCCTTGCAGGCGTGAGAGTTTAATAATAGCGGGCCGGCCCGGCGAGCGTGCGTGCCCGGGAAAAAGGCCCTCCTTGCAGGCGTGAGAGTTTAATAATAGCGGGCCGGCCCGGCGAGCGTGCGTGCCCGGGAAAAAGGCCTCCTTGCAGGCGTGAGAGTTTAATAATAGCGGGCCGGCTCCGCGAGCGTGCGTGCCCGGGAAAAAGGCCTCCTTGCAGGCGTGAGAGTTTAATAATAGCGGGCCGGCTCCGCGAGCGTGCGTGCCCGGGAAAAAGGCCTCCTTGCAGGCGTGAGAGTTTAATAATAGCGGGCCGGCTCCGCGAGCGTGCGTGCCCGGGAAAAAGGCCTCCTTGCAGGCGTGAGAGTTTAATAATAGCGGGCCGGCTCCGCGAGCGTGCGTGCCCGGGAAAAAGGCCTCCTTGCAGGCGTGAGAGTTCAATAATAGCGGGCCGGCCCGGCGAGCGTGCGTGCCCGGGAAAAAGGCCTCCTTGCAGGCGTGAGAGTTTAATAATAGCGGGCCGGCCCGGCGAGCGTGCGTGCCCGGGAAAAAGGCCTCTTGGCCGGCGTGAGAGTTTAATAATAGCGGGCCGGCCCCGCGAGCGTGCGTGCCCGGGAAAAAGGCCTCCTTGCAGGGGTGAGAGTTTAATAATAGCGGGCCGGCCCGGCGAGCGTGCGTGCCCGGAAAAAGGCCTCTTGGCCGGCGTGGGAGATTGAAAAAATTCCCCCATGTCATTTTCAATGGCGGGGGGTACCAGGGTAGAGCTGGGGGTACCAGGGGTAAAGAGCGGGCCGGCCCGGCGTGCGAGTTTGGCCGGAAAAGAGGCCTCTTGGTCGGATTGGGAGATTGAAAAAATTCCCCCATTCATTTTCAATGGCGGGGGGGTACCAGGGTAGAGCTGGGGGGTACCAGGGGTAAAGAGCGGGCCGGCCCGGCGTGCGAGTTTGGCCGGAAAAGAGGCCTCTTGGTCGGATTGGGAGATTGAAAAAATTCCCCCATTCATTTTCAATGGCGGGGGTACCAGGGGTAGAGCTGGGGGTACCAGGGGTAAAGAGCGGGCCGGCCCGGCGTGCGAGTGTGGCCGGGAAAGAGCCCTCCTGGCCGGCCTGGGAGATTGAAAAAAATTCCCCCATTCATTTTCAATGGCGGGGGTACCAGGGGTAAAGAGCGGGCCGGCCCAGCGTGCGAGTTTGGCCGGGAAAGGGGCCTCCTGGCCGGCCTGGGGGATTAAAAAAAATTCCCCCATTCATTTTCAATGGCGGGGGGTACCAGGGGTAGCAGTACCGATTTTGGTCGTTAGGGGCGCTGTAGTAGGTAAACCAGATATGCGGAGTTAGGGGGTCAAGAAGGCGAAAGGCTTAGAAAGTGACCGTTCACCAAAATACTTTCCGAAACGTATATAGGGGGGCATGTGTCGGACGAGTCACCATGCTTTCTCGATGCTGGAGGTACCAGGGGCACAAAGTTGGCCGGGAAAGATGCCTCTTAGGCGGATTGAAAGCATGAGAAAATGCCCCCCATTCATTTTCTTCAATGGCGGAGAGCGGGCCGGCCCCGCAGCCGAGTGTGGCCGGCGGAGAGGCGTCTCGGTCGGATGAATGAAGCGTGGAGCCGGCCTCTGACGGCGGAGCTCCGCACTTTCGAATATTTTCTATCTCCCCCTCCGGGCGGTCGACGGCAGTTGGGAAGGCCGCCCGAGAGGCGCCCGGGGCGGATACCTCGGGCGAAAAGCCGGCCTCTGACGGCGGAGCTCCGCACTTTCGAATATTTTCTATTTCCCCCTCCGGGCGGTCGACGGCAGTTGGGAAGGCCGCCCGAGAGGCGCCCGGGGCGGATACCTCGGGCGAAAAGCCGGCCTCTGACGGCGGAGCTCCGCACTTTCGAATATTTTCTATCTCCCCCTCCGGGCGGCCGACGGCAGTTGGGAAGGCCGCCCGAGAGGCGCCCGGGGCGGATACCTCGGGCGAAAAGCCGGCCTCTGACGGCGGAGCTCCGCACTTTCGAATATTTTCTATTTCCCCCTCCGGGCGGCCGACGGCAGTTGGGAAGGCCGCCCGAGAGGCGCCCGGGGCGGATACCTCGGGCGAAAAGCCGGCCTCTGACGGCGGAGCTCCGCACTTTCGAATATTTTCTATTTCCCCCTCCGGGCGGCCGACGGCAGTTGGGAAGGCCGCCCGAGAGGCGCCCGGGGCGGATACCTCGGGCGAAAAGCCGGCCTCTGACGGCGGAGCTCCGCACTTTCGAATATTTTCTATTTCCCCCTCCGGGCGGCCGACGGCAGTTGGGAAGGCCGCCCGAGAGGCGCCCGGGGCGGATACCTCGGGCGAAAAGCCGGCCTCTGACGGCGGAGCTCCGCACTTTCGAATATTTTCTATTTCCCCCTCCGGGCGGCCGACGGCAGTTGGGAAGGCCGCCCGAGAGGCGCCCCGGGGCGGATACCTCGGGCGAAAAGCCGGCCTCTGACGGCGGAGCTCCGCACTTTCGAATATTTTCAATTTCCCCCTCCGGGCGGCCGACGGCAGTTGGGAAGGTCGCCCGAGAGGCGCCCCGGGGCGGATACCCCGGGCGAAAAGCCGGCCTCTGACGGCGGAGCTCCGCACTTTCGAATATTTTCTATTTCCCCCTCCGGGCGGCTGACGGCAGGTGGGAAGGCCGCCCATTCATTTTCAATGGCGGAGGTACCAGGGGTGCCGCTGAGGGTACCAGGGGTGCCGCTGAGGGTACCAGGGGTGCAGCTGAGGGTACCAGGGGTGCCGCTGAGGGTACCAGGGGTGCCGCTGAGGGTACCAGGGGTACGGCTGAGGGTACCAGGGGTGCCGCTGAGGGTACCAGGGGTGCCGCTGAGGGTACCAGGGGTGCCGCTGAGGGTACCAGGGGTGCCGCTGAGGGTACCAGGGGTTCGGCTGAGGGTACCAGGGGTACGGCTGAGGGTACCAGGGGTGCCGCTGAGGGTACCAGGGGTGCCGCTGAGGGTACCAGGGGTGCGGCTGAGGGTACCAGGGGTAAGGCTGAGGGTACCAGGGGTGCCGCTGAGGGTACCAGGGGTGCGGCTGAGGGTACCAGGGGTAAGGCTGAGGGTACCAGGGGTAAGGCTGAGGGTACCAGGGGTAAGGCTGAGGGTACCAGGGGTACGGCTGGAGGTACCAGGGGTAAGGCTGGAGGTACCAGGGGTAAGGCTGGAGGTACCAGGGGTAAGGCTGGAGGTACCAGGGGTAAGGCTGGAGGTACCAGGGGTTAGGCTGGAGGTACCAGGGGTAAGGCTGGGGGTACCAGGGGTAAGGCTGAGGGTACCAGGGGCGAAGCTGGCTGGGGGTACCAGGGGTTGGGCTGAGGGTACCAGGGGTTGGGCTGAGGGTACCAGGGGTAAGGCTGAGGGTACCAGGGGCGAAGCTGGCTGGGGGTACCAGGGGTGTTGCTGAGGGTACCAGGGGTGCCGCTGAGGGTACCAGGGGTTAGGCTGGGGGTACCAGGGGTTGAGCTGAGGGTACCAGGGGTAAGGCTGAGGGTACCAGGGGTGTTGCTGGGGGTACCAGGGGTCGCCATTCATTTTCAATGGGGGAGGTACCAGGGGTAGGGCTGGGGGTACCAGGGGTAAAGAGCGGACCGGCTCGCCGGCCGAGCGTGGCCGAAAAAGAGGCCTCCTGGCCGGATTGAGAAATTAAAAAAATTCCCCCATTCATTTTCAATGGCGGGGGTACCAGGGGTATGCAGTACCGATTTTGGTCGTTAGGGGCGCTGTAGTAGGTAAACCAGATATGGGGAGTTAGGGGGTCAAGAAGGCTAAAAGGCTTAGAAAGTGAGCGTTCACCAAAATACTTTCCGAAACGTATATAGGTGAGCATGTTTTGAATGGGTGACCTCCAGGGCGACACAGGGGAGGCCCCTAAGAGTATAATCAGACCATCGTGAGGGTGTTTCCAGCCACCCAAAAGCACTGGAACGGCCTCTGACGGCGGAGCTCCGCACTATCGAATATTTTCTATTTCCCCCTCCAGGCGGTCGACGGCAGTTGGGAAGGCCGCCCGAGAGGCGCCCGGGGCGGATACCCCGTGCGAAAACCCGGCCTCTGACGGCGGAGCTCCGCACTTTCGAATATTTTCTGTTTCCCCCTCCGGGCGGTCGACGGCAGTTGGGAAGGCCGCCCGAGAGGCGCCCGGGGCGGATACCCCGTGCGAAAACCCGGCCTCTGACGGCGGAGCTCCGCACTTTCGAATATTTTCTGTTTCCCCCTCCGGGCGGTCGACGGCAGTTGGGAAGGCCGCCCGAGAGGCGCCCGGGGCGGATACCCCGTGCGAAAACCCGGCCTCTGACGGCGGAGCTCCGCACTTTCGAAT
>NW_028233953.1:0-7500 GCF_054856545.1 Hippocampus guttulatus | reverse complement strand
GAGGGTACCAGGGGTGCCGCTGGGGGTACCAGGGGTAAGGCTGAGGGTACCAGGGGTGCCGCTGGGGGTACCAGGGGTGCCGCTGAGGGTACCAGGGGTAGGGCTGGAGGTACCAGGGGTGCCGCTGAGGGTACCAGGGGTAAAGAGCGGGCCGGCCCGGCGGGCGAGTGTGGCCGGGAAAGAGGCCTCTCGGTCGGATTGGGAGTTTGAAAAAAATCCCCCATTCATTTCCAATGGCGGAGGTACCAGGGGCAAGGCTGGGGGTACCAGGGGTAAAGAGCGGGCCGGCCCGGCGGGCGAGTGTGGCCGGAAAAGGGGCCTCTTGGTCGGATTGGGAGTTTGAAAAAATTCCCCCATTCATTTTCAATGGCGGGGGTACCAGGGGTAGAGCTGGGGGTACCAGGGGTAAAGAGCGGGCCGGCCCGGCGTGCGAGTTTGGCCGGAAAAGGGGCCTCTTGGTCGTATTGGGAGTTTGAAAAAAATTCCCCCATTCATTTTCAATGGCGGAGGTACCAGGGGCAAGGCTGGGGGTACCAGGGGCGAAGCTGGCTGGGGGTACCAGGGGTAAGGCTGAGGGTACCAGGGGTGCAGCTGAGGGTACCAGGGGTAAGGTTGAGGGTACCAGGGGTGTTGCTGGGGGTACCAGGGGTCACCATTCATTTTCAATGGGGGAGGTACCAGGGGCAAGGCTGGGGGTACCAGGGGTGTTGCTGGGGGTACCAGGGGTAAAGAGCGGGCCGGCCCGGCGGGCGAGTGTGGCCGGAAAAGGGGCCTCTTGCTCGGATTGGGAGTTTGAAAAAATTCCCCCATTCATTTTCAATGGCAGATGTACCAGGGGTCGGTGTCCGCCAGACGGCGGTGTGGTAGGCAAAAGGCGGGCCGGCTCGGCGAGCGTGCGTGCCCGGGAAAAAGGCCTCTTGGCCGGCGTGAGAGTTTAATAATAGCGGGCCGGCTCATCGAGCGTGCGTGCCCGGGAAAAGGGCCTCTTGGCCGGCGTGAGAGTTTAATAATAGCGGGCCGGCCCGGCGAGCGTGCGTGCCCGGGAAAAAGGCCTCCTTGCAGGCGTGAGCGTTTAATAATAGCGGGCCGGCCCGGCGAGCGTGCGTGCCCGGGAAAAAGGCCTCCTTGCAGGCGTGAGAGTTTAATAATAGCGGGCCGGCCCGGCGAGCGTGCGTGCCCGGGAAAAAGGCCTCCTTGCAGGCGTGAGAGTTTAATAATAGCGGGCCGGCTCGGCGAGCGTGCGTGCACGGGAAAAAGGCCTCTTGGCCGGCGTGAGAGTTTAATAATAGCGGGCCGGCCCGGCGAGCGTGCGTGCCCGGGAAAAAGGCCTCCTTGCAGGCGTGAGAGTTTAATAATAGCGGGCCGGCTCATCGAGCGTGCGTGCCCGGGAAAAGGGCCTCCTTGCAGGCGTGAGAGTTTAATAATAGCGGGCCGGCTCTGCGAGCGTGCGTGCCCGGGAAAAGGGCCTCTTGGCCGGCCTGAGCGTTTAATAATAGCGGGCCGGCTCATCGAGCGTGCGTGCCCGGGAAAAGGGCCTCTTGGCCGGCCTGAGCGTTTAATAATAGCGGGCCGGCCCCGCGAGCGTGCGTGCCCGGGAAAAAGGCCTCCTTGCAGGCGTGAGAGTTTAATAATAGCGGGCCGGCTCATCGAGCGTGCGTGCCCGGGAAAAGGGCCTCCTTGCAGGCGTGAGAGTTTAATAATAGCGGGCCGGCTCGGCGAGCGTGCGTGCCCGGGAAAAGGGCCTCTTGGCCGGCGTGAGAGTTTAATAATAGCGGGCCGGCCCCGCGAGCGTGCGTGCCCGGGAAAAAGGCCTCCTTGCAGGGGTGAGAGTTTAATAATAGCGGGCCGGCCCGGCGAGCGTGCGTGCCCGGGAAAAAGGCCTCCTTGCAGGCGTGAGCGTTTAATAATAGCGGACCGGCTCTGCGAGCGTGCGTGCCCGGGAAAAGGGCCTCTTGGCCGGCCTGAGCGTTTAATAATAGCGGGCCGGCCCGGCGAGCGTGCGTGCCCGGGAAAAAGGCCTCTTGGCCGGCTTGGGGGATTGAAAAAAAATCCCCCATTCATTTTCAACGGGAGGGGTCGGCGGTACCGCTTGGTGTCCGCCAGACGGCGGTGTGGTAGGCAAATGGCGGGCCTGCACGGCGAGCGTGCGTGCCCGGGAAAAAGGCCTCCTTGCAGGCGTGAGAGTTTAATAATAGCGGGCCGGCCCGGAGAGCGTGCGTGCCCGGGAAAAAGGCCTCTTGGCCGGCGTGAGAGTTTAATAATAGCGGGCCGGCTCATCGAGCGTGCGTGCCCGGGAAAAGGGCCTCCTTGCAGGCGTGAGAGTTTAATAATAGCGGGCCGGCTCTGCGAGCGTGCGTGCCCGGGAAAAGGGCCTCTTGGCCGGCCTGAGCGTTTAATAATAGCGGGCCGGCTCATCGAGCGTGCGTGCCCGGGAAAAGGGCCTCTTGGCCGGCCTGAGCGTTTAATAATAGCGGGCCGGCCCCGCGAGCGTGCGTGCCCGGGAAAAAGGCCTCCTTGCAGGCGTGAGAGTTTAATAATAGCGGGCCGGCTCATCGAGCGTGGCGTGCCCGGGAAAAAGGCCTCCTTGCAGGCGTAAGAGTTTAATAATAGCGGGCCGGCTCATCGAGCGTGCGTGCCCGGGAAAAGGGCCTCCTTGCAGGCGTGAGAGTTTAATAATAGCGGGCCGGCTCTGCGAGCGTGCGTGCCCGGGAAAAGGGCCTCTTGGCCGGCCTGAGCGTTTAATAATAGCGGGCCGGCTCATCGAGCGTGCGTGCCCGGGAAAAGGGCCTCTTGGCCGGCCTGAGCGTTTAATAATAGCGGGCCGGCCCCGCGAGCGTGCGTGCCCGGGAAAAAGGCCTCCTTGCAGGCGTGAGAGTTTAATAATAGCGGGCCGGCTCATCGAGCGTGCGTGCCCGGGAAAAGGGCCTCCTTGCAGGCGTGAGAGTTTAATAATAGCGGGCCGGCTCGGCGAGCGTGCGTGCCCGGGAAAAGGGCCTCTTGGCCGGCGTGAGAGTTTAATAATAGCGGGCCGGCCCCGCGAGCGTGCGTGCCCGGGAAAAAGGCCTCCTTGCAGGGGTGAGAGTTTAATAATAGCGGGCCGGCCCGGCGAGCGTGCGTGCCCGGGAAAAAGGCCTCCTTGCAGGCGTGAGCGTTTAATAATAGCGGACCGGCTCTGCGAGCGTGCGTGCCCGGGAAAAGGGCCTCTTGGCCGGCCTGAGCGTTTAATAATAGCGGGCCGGCCCGGCGAGCGTGCGTGCCCGGGAAAAAGGCCTCTTGGCCGGCTTGGGGGATTGAAAAAAAATCCCCCATTCATTTTCAACGGGAGGGGTCGGCGGTACCGCTTGGTGTCCGCCAGACGGCGGTGTGGTAGGCAAATGGCGGGCCTGCACGGCGAGCGTGCGTGCCCGGGAAAAAGGCCTCCTTGCAGGCGTGAGAGTTTAATAATAGCGGGCCGGCCCGGAGAGCGTGCGTGCCCGGGAAAAAGGCCTCTTGGCCGGCGTGAGAGTTTAATAATAGCGGGCCGGCCCGGCGAGCGTGCGTGCCCGGGAAAAAGGCCTCCTTGCAGGCGTGAGCGTTTAATAATAGCGGGCCGGCTCATCGAGCGTGCGTGCCCGGGAAAAGGGCCTCTTGGCCGGCGTGAGAGTTTAATAATAGCGGGCCGGCTCATCGAGCGTAGCGTGCCCGGGAAAAAGGCCTCTTGGCCGGCTTGGGGGATTGAAAAAAAAATCCCCCATTCATTTTCAACGGGAGGGGTCGGCGGTACCGCTTGGTGTCCGCCAGACGGCGGTGTGGTAGGCAAATGGCGGGCCTGCACGGCGAGCTGTGCGTGCCCGGGAAAAAGGCCTCCTGGCCGGCGTGAGAGTTTAATAATAGCGGGCCGGCTCTGCGAGCGTGCGTGCCCGGGAAAAAGGCCTCCTTGCAGGCGTGAGAGTTTAATAATAGCGGGCCGGCTCGGCGAGCGTGCGTGCCCGGGAAAAAGGCCTCCTTGCAGGCGTAAGAGTTTAATAATAGCGGGCCGGCTCATCGAGCGTGCGTGCCCGGGAAAAAGGCCTCTTGGCCGGCGTGAGAGTTTAATAATAGCGGGCCGGCCCGGCGAGCGTGCGTGCCCGGGAAAAAGGCCTCCTTGCAGGCGTGAGCGTTTAATAATAGCGGGCCGGCTCATCGAGCGTGCGTGCCCGGGAAAAGGGCCTCTTGGCCGGCTTGGGGGATTGAAAAAAAATCCCCCATTCATTTTCAACGGGAGGGGTCGGCGGTACCGCTTGGTGTCCGCCAGACGGCGGTGTGGTAGGCAAATGGCGGGCCTGCACGGCGAGCGTGCGTGCCCGGGAAAAATGCCTCCTGGCCGGCGTGAGAGTTTAATAATAGCGGGCCGGCTCGGCGAGCGTGCGTGCCCGGGAAAAAGGCCTCTTGGCCGGCGTGAGAGTTTAATAATAGCGGGCCGGCTCGGCGAGCGTGCGTGCCCGGGAAAAGGGCCTCTTGGCCGGCGTGAGAGTTTAATAATAGCGGGCCGGCTCATCGAGCGTGCGTGCCCGGGAAAAGGGCCTCTTGGCCGGCGTGAGAGTTTAATAATAGCGGGCCGGCCCGGCGAGCGTGCGTGCCCGGGAAAAAGGCCTCCTTGCAGGCGTGAGAGTTTAATAATAGCGGGCCGGCTCCGCGAGCGTGCGTGGCCGGGAAAAAGGCCTCTTGGCCGGCGTGAGAGTTTAATAATAGCGGGCCGGCTCATCGAGCGTGCGTGCCCGGGAAAAGGGCCTCTTGGCCGGCGTGAGAGTTTAATAATAGCGGGCCGGCTCATCGAGCGTGCGTGCCCGGGAAAAGGGCCTCTTGGCCGGCGTGAGAGTTTAATAATAGCGGGCCGGCTCATCGAGCGTGCGTGCCCGGGAAAAGGGCCTCTTGGCCGGCGTGAGAGTTTAATAATAGCGGGCCGGCCCGGCGAGCGTGCGTGCCCGGGAAAAAGGCCTCCTTGCAGGCGTGAGAGTTTAATAATAGCGGGCCGGCCCGGCGAGCGTGCGTGCCCGGGAAAAAGGCCTCCTTGCAGGCGTGAGAGTTTAATAATAGCGGGCCGGCTCGGCGAGCGTGCGTGCCCGGGAAAAGGGCCTCTTGGCCGGCGTGAGAGTTTAATAATAGCGGGCCGGCTCATCGAGCGTGCGTGCCCGGGAAAAGGGCCTCTTGGCCGGCGTGAGAGTTTAATAATAGCGGGCCGGCCCGGCGAGCGTGCGTGCCCGGGAAAAAGGCCTCCTTGCAGGCGTGAGAGTTTAATAATAGCGGGGCCGGCTCCGCGAGCGTGCGTGGCCGGGAAAAAGGCCTCTTGGCCGGCGTGAGAGTTTAATAATAGCGGGCCGGCTCATCGAGCGTGCGTGCCCGGGAAAAGGGCCTCTTGGCCGGCGTGAGAGTTTAATAATAGCGGGCCGGCTCATCGAGCGTGCGTGCCCGGGAAAAGGGCCTCTTGGCCGGCGTGAGAGTTTAATAATAGCGGGCCGGCCCGGCGAGCGTGCGTGCCCGGGAAAAAGGCCTCCTTGCAGGCGTGAGAGTTTAATAATAGCGGGCCGGCCCGGCGAGCGTGCGTGCCCGGGAAAAAGGCCTCCTTGCAGGCGTGAGAGTTTAATAATAGCGGGCCGGCCCGGCGAGCGTGCGTGCCCGGGAAAAAGGCCTCCTTGCAGGCGTGAGAGTTTAATAATAGCGGGCCGGCCCGGCGAGCGTGCGTGCCCGGGAAAAAGGCCTCCTTGCAGGCGTGAGAGTTTAATAATAGCGGGCCGGCCCGGCGAGCGTGCGTGCCCGGGAAAAAGGCCTCCTTGCAGGCGTGAGAGTTTAATAATAGCGGGCCGGCTCCGCGAGCGTGCGTGCCCGGGAAAAAGGCCTCCTTGCAGGCGTGAGAGTTTAATAATAGCGGGCCGGCTCCGCGAGCGTGCGTGCCCGGGAAAAAGGCCTCCTTGCAGGCGTGAGAGTTTAATAATAGCGGGCCGGCTCCGCGAGCGTGCGTGCCCGGGAAAAAGGCCTCCTTGCAGGCGTGAGAGTTTAATAATAGCGGGCCGGCTCCGCGAGCGTGCGTGCCCGGGAAAAAGGCCTCCTTGCAGGCGTGAGAGTTCAATAATAGCGGGCCGGCCCGGCGAGCGTGCGTGCCCGGGAAAAAGGCCTCCTTGCAGGCGTGAGAGTTTAATAATAGCGGGCCGGCCCGGCGAGCGTGCGTGCCCGGGAAAAAGGCCTCTTGGCCGGCGTGAGAGTTTAATAATAGCGGGCCGGCCCCCGCGAGCGTGCGTGCCCGGGAAAAAGGCCTCCTTGCAGGGGTGAGAGTTTAATAATAGCGGGCCGGCCCGGCGAGCGTGCGTGCCCGGGAAAAAGGCCTCTTGGCCGGCGTGGGAGATTGAAAAAATTCCCCCATTCATTTTCAATGGCGGGGGTACCAGGGGTAGAGCTGGGGGGTACCAGGGGTAAAGAGCGGGCCGGCCCGGCGTGCGAGTTTGGCCGGAAAAGAGGCCTCTTGGTCGGATTGGGAGATTGAAAAAATTCCCCCATTCATTTTCAATGGCGGGGGTACCAGGGGTAGAGCTGGGGGTACCAGGGGTAAAGAGCGGGCCGGCCCGGCGTGCGAGTTTGGCCGGAAAAGAGGCCTCTTGGTCGGATTGGGAGATTGAAAAAATTCCCCCATTCATTTTCAATGGCGGGGGTACCAGGGGTAGAGCTGGGGGTACCAGGGGTAAAGAGCGGGCCGGCCCGGCGTGCGAGTGTGGCCGGGAAAGAGCCCTCCTGGCCGGCCTGGGAGATTGAAAAAAATTCCCCCATTCATTTTCAATGGCGGGGGTACCAGGGGTAAAGAGCGGGCCGGCCCAGCGTGCGAGTTTGGCCGGGAAAGGGGCCTCCTGGCCGGCCTGGGGGATTAAAAAAATTCCCCCATTCATTTTCAATGGCGGGGGTACCAGGGGTAGCAGTACCGATTTTGGTCGTTAGGGGCGCTGTAGTAGGTAAACCAGATATGCGGAGTTAGGGGGTCAAGAAGGCGAAAGGCTTAGAAAGTGACCGTTCACCAAAATACTTTCCGAAACGTATATAGGGGGGCATGTGTCGGACGAGTCACCATGCTTTCTCGATGCTGGAGGTACCAGGGGCACAAAGTTGGCCGGGAAAGATGCCTCTTAGGCGGATTGAAAGCATGAGAAAATGCCCCCCATTCATTTTCAATGGCGGAGAGCGGGCCGGCCCCGCAGCCGAGTGTGGCCGGCGGAGAGGCGTCTCGGTCGGATGAATGAAGCGTGGAGCCGGCCTCTGACGGCGGAGCTCCGCACTTTCGAATATTTTCTATCTCCCCCTCCGGGCGGTCGACGGCAGTTGGGAAGGCCGCCCGAGAGGCGCCCGGGGCGGATACCTCGGGCGAAAAGCCGGCCTCTGACGGCGGAGCTCCGCACTTTCGAATATTTTCTATTTCCCCCTCCGGGCGGTCGACGGCAGTTGGGAAGGCCGCCCGAGAGGCGCCCGGGGCGGATACCTCGGGCGAAAAGCCGGCCTCTG
>NW_028233952.1:12500-20000 GCF_054856545.1 Hippocampus guttulatus | reverse complement strand
AACCCCTGGTACCTCCAGCCTTACCCCTGGTACCTCCAGCCTTACCCCTGGTACCTCCAGCCTTACCCCTGGTACCTCCAGCCGTACCCCTGGTACCCTCAGCCTTACCCCTGGTACCCTCAGCCTTACCCCTGGTACCCTCAGCCTTACCCCTGGTACCCTCAGCCGCACCCCTGGTACCCTCAGCGGCACCCCTGGTACCCTCAGCCTTACCCCTGGTACCCTCAGCCGCACCCCTGGTACCCTCAGCGGCACCCCTGGTACCCTCAGCGGCACCCCTGGTACCCTCAGCCGTACCCCTGGTACCCTCAGCCGAACCCCTGGTACCCTCAGCGGCACCCCTGGTACCCTCAGCGGCACCCCTGGTACCCTCAGCCGTACCCCTGGTACCCTCATCGGCACCCCTGGTACCCTCAGCGGCACCCCTGGTACCCTCAGCTGCACCCCTGGTACCCTCAGCGGCACCCCTGGTACCCTCAGCGGCACCCCTGGTACCTCCGCCATTGAAAATGAATGGGCGGCCTTCCCACCTGCCGTCAGCCGCCCGGAGGGGGAAATAGAAAATATTCGAAAGTGCGGAGCTCCGCCGTCAGAGGCCGGCTTTTCGCCCGGGGTATCCGCCCCGGGGCGCCTCTCGGGCGACCTTCCCAACTGCCGTCGGCCGCCCGGAGGGGGAAATAGAAAATATTCGAAAGTGCGGAGCTCCGCCGTCAGAGGCCGGCTTTTCGCCCGAGGTATCCGCCCCGGGGCGCCTCTCGGGCGGCCTTCCCAACTGCCGTCGGCCGCCCGGAGGGGGAAATAGAAAATATTCGAAAGTGCGGAGCTCCGCCGTCAGAGGCCGGGTTTTCGCCCGAGGTATCCGCCCCGGGCGCCTCTCGGGCGGCCTTCCCAACTGCCGTCGGCCGCCCGGAGGGGGAAATAGAAAATATTCGAAAGTGCGGAGCTCCGCCGTCAGAGGCCGGCTTTTCGCCCGAGGTATCCGCCCCGGGCGCCTCTCGGGCGGCCTTCCCAACTGCCGTCGGCCGCCCGGAGGGGGAAATAGAAAATATTCGAAAGTGCGGAGCTCCGCCGTCAGAGGCCGGCTTTTCGCACGAGGTATCCGCCCCGGGCGCCTCTCGGGCGGCCTTCCCAACTGCCGTCGGCCGCCCGGAGGGGGAAATAGAAAATATTCGAAAGTGCGGAGCTCCGCCGTCAGAGGCCGGCTTTTCGCCCGAGGTATCCGCCCCGGGCGCCTCTCGGGCGGCCTTCCCAACTGCCGTCGGCCGCCCGGAGGGGGAAATAGAAAATATTCGAAAGTGCGGAGCTCCGCCGTCAGAGGCCGGCTTTTCGCCCGAGGTATCCGCCCCGGGCGCCTCTCGGGCGGCCTTCCCAACTGCCGTCGGCCGCCCGGAGGGGGAGATAGAAAATATTCGAAAGTGCGGAGCTCCGCCGTCAGAGGCCGGCTTTTCGCCCGAGGTATCCGCCCCGGGCGCCTCTCGGGCGGCCTTCCCAACTGCCGTCGACCGCCCGGAGGGGGAAATAGAAAATATTCGAAAGTGCGGAGCTCCGCCGTCAGAGGCCGGCTTTTCGCCCGAGGTATCCGCCCCGGGCGCCTCTCGGGCGGCCTTCCCAACTGCCGTCGACCGCCCGGAGGGGGAGATAGAAAATATTCGAAAGTGCGGAGCTCCGCCGTCAGAGGCCGGCTCCACGCTTCATTCATCCGACCGAGACGCCTCTCCGCCGGCCACACTCGGCTGCGGGGCCGGCCCGCTCTCCGCCATTGAAAATGAATGGGGGGCATTTTCTCATGCTTTCAATCCGCCTAAGAGGCATCTTTCCCGGCCAACTTTGTGCCCCTGGTACCTCCAGCATCGAGAAAGCATGGTGACTCGTCCGACACATGCCCCCCTATATACGTTTCGGAAAGTATTTTGGTGAACGGTCACTTTCTAAGCCTTTCGCCTTCTTGACCCCCTAACTCCGCATATCTGGTTTACCTACTACAGCGCCCCTAACGACCAAAATCGGTACTGCTACCCCTGGTACCCCCGCCATTGAAAATGAATGGGGGAATTTTTTTAATCCCCCAGGCCGGCCAGGAGGCCCCTTTCCCGGCCAAACTCGCACGCTGGGCCGGCCCGCTCTTTACCCCTGGTACCCCCGCCATTGAAAATGAATGGGGGAATTTTTTTCAATCTCCCAGGCCGGCCAGGAGGGCTCTTTCCCGGCCACACTCGCACGCCGGGCCGGCCCGCTCTTTACCCCTGGTACCCCCAGCTCTACCCCTGGTACCCCCGCCATTGAAAATGAATGGGGGAATTTTTTCAATCTCCCAATCCGACCAAGAGGCCTCTTTTCCGGCCAAACTCGCACGCCGGGCCGGCCCGCTCTTTACCCCTGGTACCCCCAGCTCTACCCCTGGTACCCCCGCCATTGAAAATGAATGGGGGAATTTTTTCAATCTCCCAATCCGACCAAGAGGCCTCTTTTCCGGCCAAACTCGCACGCCGGGCCGGCCCGCTCTTTACCCCTGGTACCCCCAGCTCTACCCCTGGTACCCCCGCCATTGAAAATGAATGGGGGAATTTTTTCAATCTCCCAATCCGACCAAGAGGCCTCTTTTCCGGCCAAACTCGCACGCCGGGCCGGCCCGCTCTTTACCCCTGGTACCCCCAGCTCTACCCCTGGTACCCCCGCCATTGAAAATGAATGGGGGAATTTTTTCAATCTCCCAATCCGACCAAGAGGCCTCTTTTCCGGCCAAACTCGCACGCCGGGCCGGCCCGCTCTTTACCCCTGGTACCCCCAGCTCTACCCCTGGTACCCCCGCCATTGAAAATGAATGGGGGAATTTTTTCAATCTCCCAATCCGACCAAGAGGCCTCTTTTCCGGCCAAACTCGCACGCCGGGCCGGCCCGCTCTTTACCCCTGGTACCCCCAGCTCTACCCCTGGTACCCCCGCCATTGAAAATGAATGGGGGAATTTTTTCAATCTCCCAATCCGACCAAGAGGCCTCTTTTCCGGCCAAACTCGCACGCCGGGCCGGCCCGCTCTTTACCCCTGGTACCCCCAGCTCTACCCCTGGTACCCCCGCCATTGAAAATGAATGGGGGAATTTTTTCAATCTCCCAATCCGACCAAGAGGCCTCTTTTCCGGCCAAACTCGCACGCCGGGCCGGCCCGCTCTTTACCCCTGGTACCCCCAGCTCTACCCCTGGTACCCCCGCCATTGAAAATGAATGGGGGAATTTTTTCAATCTCCCACGCCGGCCAAGAGGCCTTTTTCCCGGGCACGCACGCTCGCCGGGCCGGCCCGCTATTATTAAACTCTCACCCCTGCAAGGAGGCCTTTTTCCCGGGCACGCACGCTCGCGGGGCCGGCCCGCTATTATTAAACTCTCACGCCGGCCAAGAGGCCTTTTTCCCGGGCACGCACGCTCGCCGGGCCGGCCCGCTATTATTAAACTCTCACGCCTGCAAGGAGGCCTTTTTCCCGGGCACGCACGCTCGCCGGGCCGGCCCGCTATTATTGAACTCTCACGCCTGCAAGGAGGCCTTTTTCCCGGGCACGCACGCTCGCGGAGCCGGCCCGCTATTATTAAACTCTCACGCCTGCAAGGAGGCCTTTTTCCCGGGCACGCACGCTCGCCGGGCCGGCCCGCTATTATTAAACTCTCACGCCTGCAAGGAGGCCTTTTTCCCGGGCACGCACGCTCGCCGGGCCGGCCCGCTATTATTAAACTCTCACGCCTGCAAGGAGGCCTTTTTCCCGGGCACGCACGCTCGCCGGGCCGGCCCGCTATTATTAAACTCTCACGCCTGCAAGGAGGCCTTTTTCCCGGGCACGCACGCTCGCCGGGCCGGCCCGCTATTATTAAACTCTCACGCCGGCCAAGAGGCCCTTTTCCCGGGCACGCACGCTCGATGAGCCGGCCCGCTATTATTAAACTCTCACGCCGGCCAAGAGGCCCTTTTCCCGGGCACGCACGCTCGATGAGCCGGCCCGCTATTATTAAACTCTCACGCCGGCCAAGAGGCCTTTTTCCCGGCCACGCACGCTCGCGGAGCCGGCCTGCTATTATTAAACTCTCACGCCTGCAAGGAGGCCTTTTTCCCGGGCACGCACGCTCGCCGGGCCGGCCCGCTATTATTAAACTCTCACGCCTGCAAGGAGGCCTTTTTCCCGGGCACGCACGCTCGCCGGGCCGGCCCGCTATTATTAAACTCTCACGCCTGCAAGGAGGCCTTTTTCCCGGGCACGCACGCTCGCCGGGCCGGCCCGCTATTATTAAACTCTCACGCCGGCCAGGAGGCATTTTTCCCGGGCACGCACGCTCGCCGTGCAGGCCCGCCATTTGCCTACCACACCGCCGTCTGGCGGACACCAAGCGGTACCGCCGACCCCTCCCGTTGAAAATGAATGGGGGATTTTTTTTCAATCCCCCAAGCCGGCCAAGAGGCCTTTTTCCCGGGCACGCACGCTCGATGAGCCGGCCCGCTATTATTAAACTCTTACGCCTGCAAGGAGGCCTTTTTCCCGGGCACGCACGCTCGCCGAGCCGGCCCGCTATTATTAAACTCTCACGCCGGCCAAGAGGCCCTTTTCCCGGGCACGCACGCTCGCCGAGCCGGCCCGCTATTATTAAACTCTCAGGCCCGCTATTATTAAACTCTCACGCCGGCCAAGAGGCCCTTTTCCCGGGCACGCACGCTCGATGAGCCGGCCCGCTATTATTAAACTCTCACGCCTGCAAGGAGGCCTTTTTCCCGGGCACGCACGCTCGCCGAGCCGGCCCGCTATTATTAAACTCTCACGCCGGCCAAGAGGCCTTTTTCCCGGGCACGCACGCTCGCCGAGCCGGCCCGCTATTATTAAACTCTCACGCCGGCCAGGAGGCATTTTTCCCGGGCACGCACGCTCGCCGTGCAGGCCCGCCATTTGCCTACCACACCGCCGTCTGGCGGACACCAAGCGGTACCGCCGACCCCTCCCGTTGAAAATGAATGGGGGATTTTTTTTTCAATCCCCCAAGCCGGCCAAGAGGCCTTTTTCCCGGGCACGCACGCTCGATGAGCCGGCCCGCTATTATTAAACTCTCACGCCGGCCAAGAGGCCCTTTTCCCGGGCACGCACGCTCGATGAGCCGGCCCGCTATTATTAAACTCTCACGCCTGCAAGGAGGCCTTTTTCCCGGGCACGCACGCTCGCCGAGCCGGCCCGCTATTATTAAACTCTCACGCCGGCCAAGAGGCCTTTTTCCCGGGCACGCACGCTCGCCGAGCCGGCCCGCTATTATTAAACTCTCACGCCGGCCAGGAGGCATTTTTCCCGGGCACGCACGCTCGCCGTGCAGGCCCGCCATTTGCCTACCACACCGCCGTCTGGCGGACACCAAGCGGTACCGCCGACCCCTCCCGTTGAAAATGAATGGGGGATTTTTTTTTCAATCCCCCAAGCCGGCCAAGAGGCCTTTTTCCCGGGCACGCACGCTCGATGAGCCGGCCCGCTATTATTAAACTCTCACGCCGGCCAAGAGGCCCTTTTCCCGGGCACGCACGCTCGATGAGCCGGCCCGCTATTATTAAACGCTCACGCCTGCAAGGAGGCCTTTTTCCCGGGCACGCACGCTCGCCGGGCCGGCCCGCTATTATTAAACTCTCACGCCGGCCAAGAGGCCCTTTTCCCGGGCACGCACGCTCGATGAGCCGGCCCGCTATTATTAAACTCTCACGCCGGCCAAGAGGCCTTTTTCCCGGCCACGCACGCTCGCGGAGCCGGCCCGCTATTATTAAACTCTCATGCCTGCAAGGAGGCCTTTTTCCCGGGCACGCACGCTCGCCGAGCCGGCCCGCTATTATTAAACTCTCACGCCGGCCAAGAGGCCTTTTTCCCGGGCACGCACGCTCGCCGAGCCGGCCCGCTATTATTAAACTCTCACGCCGGCCAGGAGGCATTTTTCCCGGGCACGCACGCTCGCCGTGCAGGCCCGCCATTTGCCTACCACACCGCCGTCTGGCGGACACCAAGCGGTACCGCCGACCCCTCCCGTTGAAAATGAATGGGGGATTTTTTTTCAATCCCCCAAGCCGGCCAAGAGGCCTTTTTCCCGGGCACGCACGCTCGATGAGCCGGCCCGCTATTATTAAACTCTTACGCCTGCAAGGAGGCCCTTTTCCCGGGCACGCACGCTCGCAGAGCCGGCCCGCTATTATTAAACTCTCACGCCTGCAAGGAGGCCTTTTTCCCGGGCACGCACGCTCGCCGGGCCGGCCCGCTATTATTAAACTCTCACGCCGGCCAAGAGGCCCTTTTCCCGGGCACGCACGCTCGCAGAGCCGGTCCGCTATTATTAAACTCTCACGCCTGCAAGGAGGCCCTTTTCCCGGGCACGCACGCTCGATGAGCCGGCCCGCTATTATTAAACTCTCACGCCTGCAAGGAGGCCTTTTTCCCGGGCACGCACGCTCGCCGGGCCGGCCCGCTATTATTAAACTCTCACGCCGGCCAAGAGGCCTTTTTCCCGGGCACGCACGCTCGCCGAGCCGGCCCGCTATTATTAAACTCTCACGCCTGCAAGGAGGCCTTTTTCCCGGGCACGCACGCTCGCCGGGCCGGCCCGCTATTATTAAACTCTCACGCCTGCAAGGAGGCCTTTTTCCCGGGCACGCACGCTCGCCGGGCCGGCCCGCTATTATTAAACTCTCACGCCTGCAAGGAGGACTTTTTCCCGGGCACGCACGCTCGCCGAGCCGGCCCGCTATTATTAAACTCTCAGGCCCGCTATTATTAAACTCTCACGCCGGCCAAGAGGCCCTTTTCCCGGGCACGCACGCTCGCCGAGCCGGCCCGCTATTATTAAACTCTCACGCCTGCAAGGAGGCCTTTTTCCCGGGCACGCACGCTCGCCGGGCCGGCCCGCTATTATTAAACTCTCACGCCTGCAAGGAGGCCTTTTTCCCGGGCACGCACGCTCGCCGGGCCGGCCCGCTATTATTAAACGCTCACGCCTGCAAGGAGGCCTTTTTCCCGGGCACGCACGCTCGCCGGGCCGGCCCGCTATTATTAAACTCTCACCCCTGCAAGGAGGCCTTTTTCCCGGGCACGCACGCTCGCCGGGCCGGCCCGCTATTATTAAACTCTCACGCCGGCCAAGAGGCCTTTTTCCCGGGCACGCACGCTCGCCGAGCCGGCCCGCTATTATTAAACTCTCACGCCTGCAAGGAGGCCTTTTTCCCGGGCACGCACGCTCGCCGGGCCGGCCCGCTATTATTAAACTCTCACGCCTGCAAGGAGGCCTTTTTCCCGGGCACGCACGCTCGCCGGGCCGGCCCGCTATTATTAAACTCTCACGCCGGCCAAGAGGCCCTTTTCCCGGGCACGCACGCTCGATGAGCCGGCCCGCTATTATTAAACTCTCACGCCGGCCAAGAGGCCTTTTTCCCGGGCACGCACGCTCGCCGAGCCGGCCCGCTATTATTAAACTCTCACGCCTGCAAGGAGGCCTTTTTCCCGGGCACG
>NW_028233951.1:7500-17500 GCF_054856545.1 Hippocampus guttulatus | reverse complement strand
GAGAGTTTAATAATAGCGGGCCGGCCCGGCGAGCGTGCGTGCCCGGGAAAAAGGCCTCCTTGCAGGCGTGAGAGTTTAATAATAGCGGGCCGGCTCGGCGAGCGTGCGTGCACGGGAAAAAGGCCTCTTGGCCGGCGTGAGAGTTTAATAATAGCGGGCCGGCCCGGCGAGCGTGCGTGCCCGGGAAAAAGGCCTCCTTGCAGGCGTGAGAGTTTAATAATAGCGGGCCGGCTCATCGAGCGTGCGTGCCCGGGAAAAGGGCCTCCTTGCAGGCGTGAGAGTTTAATAATAGCGGGCCGGCTCTGCGAGCGTGCGTGCCCGGGAAAAGGGCCTCTTGGCCGGCCTGAGCGTTTAATAATAGCGGGCCGGCTCATCGAGCGTGCGTGCCCGGGAAAAGGGCCTCTTGGCCGGCCTGAGCGTTTAATAATAGCGGGCCGGCCCCGCGAGCGTGCGTGCCCGGGAAAAAGGCCTCCTTGCAGGCGTGAGAGTTTAATAATAGCGGGCCGGCTCATCGAGCGTGCGTGCCCGGGAAAAGGGCCTCCTTGCAGGCGTGAGAGTTTAATAATAGCGGGCCGGCTCGGCGAGCGTGCGTGCCCGGGAAAAGGGCCTCTTGGCCGGCGTGAGAGTTTAATAATAGCGGGCCGGCCCCGCGAGCGTGCGTGCCCGGGAAAAAGGCCTCCTTGCAGGGGTGAGAGTTTAATAATAGCGGGCCGGCCCGGCGAGCGTGCGTGCCCGGGAAAAAGGCCTCCTTGCAGGCTGTGAGCGTTTAATAATAGCGGACCGGCTCTGCGAGCGTGCGTGCCCGGGAAAAGGGCCTCTTGGCCGGCCTGAGCGTTTAATAATAGCGGGCCGGCCCGGCGAGCGTGCGTGCCCGGGAAAAAGGCCTCTTGGCCGGCTTGGGGGATTGAAAAAAAATCCCCCATTCATTTTCAACGGGAGGGGTCGGCGGTACCGCTTGGTGTCCGCCAGACGGCGGTGTGGTAGGCAAATGGCGGGCCTGCACGGCGAGCGTGCGTGCCCGGGAAAAAGGCCTCCTTGCAGGCGTGAGAGTTTAATAATAGCGGGCCGGCCCGGAGAGCGTGCGTGCCCGGGAAAAAGGCCTCTTGGCCGGCGTGAGAGTTTAATAATAGCGGGCCGGCTCATCGAGCGTGCGTGCCCGGGAAAAGGGCCTCCTTGCAGGCGTGAGAGTTTAATAATAGCGGGCCGGCTCTGCGAGCGTGCGTGCCCGGGAAAAGGGCCTCTTGGCCGGCCTGAGCGTTTAATAATAGCGGGCCGGCTCATCGAGCGTGCGTGCCCGGGAAAAGGGCCTCTTGGCCGGCCTGAGCGTTTAATAATAGCGGGCCGGCCCCGCGAGCGTGCGTGCCCGGGAAAAAGGCCTCCTTGCAGGCGTGAGAGTTTAATAATAGCGGGCCGGCTCATCGAGCGTGCGTGCCCGGGAAAAAGGCCTCCTTGCAGGCGTAAGAGTTTAATAATAGCGGGCCGGCTCATCGAGCGTGCGTGCCCGGGAAAAGGGCCTCCTTGCAGGCGTGAGAGTTTAATAATAGCGGGCCGGCTCTGCGAGCGTGCGTGCCCGGGAAAAGGGCCTCTTGGCCGGCCTGAGCGTTTAATAATAGCGGGCCGGCTCATCGAGCGTGCGTGCCCGGGAAAAGGGCCTCTTGGCCGGCCTGAGCGTTTAATAATAGCGGGCCGGCCCCGCGAGCGTGCGTGCCCGGGAAAAAGGCCTCCTTGCAGGCGTGAGAGTTTAATAATAGCGGGCCGGCTCATCGAGCGTGCGTGCCCGGGAAAAGGGCCTCCTTGCAGGCGTGAGAGTTTAATAATAGCGGGCCGGCTCGGCGAGCGTGCGTGCCCGGGAAAAGGGCCTCTTGGCCGGCGTGAGAGTTTAATAATAGCGGGCCGGCCCCGCGAGCGTGCGTGCCCGGGAAAAAGGCCTCCTTGCAGGGGTGAGAGTTTAATAATAGCGGGCCGGCCCGGCGAGCGTGCGTGCCCGGGAAAAAGGCCTCCTTGCAGGCGTGAGCGTTTAATAATAGCGGACCGGCTCTGCGAGCGTGCGTGCCCGGGAAAAGGGCCTCTTGGCCGGCCTGAGCGTTTAATAATAGCGGGCCGGCCCGGCGAGCGTGCGTGCCCGGGAAAAAGGCCTCTTGGCCGGCTTGGGGGATTGAAAAAAAATCCCCCATTCATTTTCAACGGGAGGGGTCGGCGGTACCGCTTGGTGTCCGCCAGACGGCGGTGTGGTAGGCAAATGGCGGGCCTGCACGGCGAGCGTGCGTGCCCGGGAAAAAGGCCTCCTTGCAGGCGTGAGAGTTTAATAATAGCGGGCCGGCCCGGAGAGCGTGCGTGCCCGGGAAAAAGGCCTCTTGGCCGGCGTGAGAGTTTAATAATAGCGGGCCGGCCCGGCGAGCGTGCGTGCCCGGGAAAAAGGCCTCCTTGCAGGCGTGAGCGTTTAATAATAGCGGGCCGGCTCATCGAGCGTGCGTGCCCGGGAAAAGGGCCTCTTGGCCGGCGTGAGAGTTTAATAATAGCGGGCCGGCTCATCGAGCGTGCGTGCCCGGGAAAAAGGCCTCTTGGCCGGCTTGGGGGATTGAAAAAAAAATCCCCCATTCATTTTCAACGGGAGGGGTCGGCGGTACCGCTTGGTGTCCGCCAGACGGCGGTGTGGTAGGCAAATGGCGGGCCTGCACGGCGAGCGTGCGTGCCCGGGAAAAAGGCCTCCTGGCCGGCGTGAGAGTTTAATAATAGCGGGCCGGCTCTGCGAGCGTGCGTGCCCGGGAAAAAGGCCTCCTTGCAGGCGTGAGAGTTTAATAATAGCGGGCCGGCTCGGCGAGCGTGCGTGCCCGGGAAAAAGGCCTCCTTGCAGGCGTAAGAGTTTAATAATAGCGGGCCGGCTCATCGAGCGTGCGTGCCCGGGAAAAAGGCCTCTTGGCCGGCGTGAGAGTTTAATAATAGCGGGCCGGCCCGGCGAGCGTGCGTGCCCGGGAAAAAGGCCTCCTTGCAGGCGTGAGCGTTTAATAATAGCGGGCCGGCTCATCGAGCGTGCGTGCCCGGGAAAAGGGCCTCTTGGCCGGCTTGGGGGATTGAAAAAAAATCCCCCATTCATTTTCAACGGGAGGGGTCGGCGGTACCGCTTGGTGTCCGCCAGACGGCGGTGTGGTAGGCAAATGGCGGGCCTGCACGGCGAGCGTGCGTGCCCGGGAAAAATGCCTCCTGGCCGGCGTGAGAGTTTAATAATAGCGGGCCGGCTCGGCGAGCGTGCGTGCCCGGGAAAAAGGCCTCTTGGCCGGCGTGAGAGTTTAATAATAGCGGGCCGGCTCGGCGAGCGTGCGTGCCCGGGAAAAGGGCCTCTTGGCCGGCGTGAGAGTTTAATAATAGCGGGCCGGCTCATCGAGCGTGCGTGCCCGGGAAAAGGGCCTCTTGGCCGGCGTGAGAGTTTAATAATAGCGGGCCGGCCCGGCGAGCGTGCGTGCCCGGGAAAAAGGCCTCCTTGCAGGCGTGAGAGTTTAATAATAGCGGGCCGGCTCCGCGAGCGTGCGTGGCCGGGAAAAAGGCCTCTTGGCCGGCGTGAGAGTTTAATAATAGCGGGCCGGCTCATCGAGCGTGCGTGCCCGGGAAAAGGGCCTCTTGGCCGGCGTGAGAGTTTAATAATAGCGGGCCGGCTCATCGAGCGTGCGTGCCCGGGAAAAGGGCCTCTTGGCCGGCGTGAGAGTTTAATAATAGCGGGCCGGCCCGGCGAGCGTGCGTGCCCGGGAAAAAGGCCTCCTTGCAGGCGTGAGAGTTTAATAATAGCGGGCCGGCCCGGCGAGCGTGCGTGCCCGGGAAAAAGGCCTCCTTGCAGGCGTGAGAGTTTAATAATAGCGGGCCGGCTCGGCGAGCGTGCGTGCCCGGGAAAAGGGCCTCTTGGCCGGCGTGAGAGTTTAATAATAGCGGGCCGGCTCATCGAGCGTGCGTGCCCGGGAAAAGGGCCTCTTGGCCGGCGTGAGAGTTTAATAATAGCGGGCCGGCCCGGCGAGCGTGCGTGCCCGGGAAAAAGGCCTCCTTGCAGGCGTGAGAGTTTAATAATAGCGGGCCGGCTCCGCGAGCGTGCGTGGCCGGGAAAAAGGCCTCTTGGCCGGCGTGAGAGTTTAATAATAGCGGGCCGGCTCATCGAGCGTGCGTGCCCGGGAAAAGGGCCTCTTGGCCGGCGTGAGAGTTTAATAATAGCGGGCCGGCTCATCGAGCGTGCGTGCCCGGGAAAAGGGCCTCTTGGCCGGCGTGAGAGTTTAATAATAGCGGGCCGGCCCGGCGAGCGTGCGTGCCCGGGAAAAAGGCCTCCTTGCAGGCGTGAGAGTTTAATAATAGCGGGCCGGCCCGGCGAGCGTGCGTGCCCGGGAAAAAGGCCTCCTTGCAGGCGTGAGAGTTTAATAATAGCGGGCCGGCCCGGCGAGCGTGCGTGCCCGGGAAAAAGGCCTCCTTGCAGGCGTGAGAGTTTAATAATAGCGGGCCGGCCCGGCGAGCGTGCGTGCCCGGGAAAAAGGCCTCCTTGCAGGCGTGAGAGTTTAATAATAGCGGGCCGGCCCGGCGAGCGTGCGTGCCCGGGAAAAAGGCCTCCTTGCAGGCGTGAGAGTTTAATAATAGCGGGCCGGCTCCGCGAGCGTGCGTGCCCGGGAAAAAGGCCTCCTTGCAGGCGTGAGAGTTTA
Organism: Hippocampus guttulatus; assembly: GCF_054856545.1. Classification (NCBI taxonomy): domain Eukaryota; kingdom Metazoa; phylum Chordata; class Actinopteri; order Syngnathiformes; family Syngnathidae; genus Hippocampus; species Hippocampus guttulatus. Next base: position 12,830 of record NW_028233951.1, on the reverse strand, counting down.
ATAATAGCGGGCCGGCTCCGCGAGCGTGCGTGCCCGGGAAAAAGGCCTCCTTGCAGGCGTGAGAGTTTAATAATAGCGGGCCGGCTCCGCGAGCGTGCGTGCCCGGGAAAAAGGCCTCCTTGCAGGCGTGAGAGTTTAATAATAGCGGGCCGGCTCCGCGAGCGTGCGTGCCCGGGAAAAAGGCCTCCTTGCAGGCGTGAGAGTTCAATAATAGCGGGCCGGCCCGGCGAGCGTGCGTGCCCGGGAAAAAGGCCTCCTTGCAGGCGTGAGAGTTTAATAATAGCGGGCCGGCCCGGCGAGCGTGCGTGCCCGGGAAAAAGGCCTCTTGGCCGGCGTGAGAGTTTAATAATAGCGGGCCGGCCCCGCGAGCGTGCGTGCCCGGGAAAAAGGCCTCCTTGCAGGGGTGAGAGTTTAATAATAGCGGGCCGGCCCGGCGAGCGTGCGTGCCCGGGAAAAAGGCCTCTTGGCCGGCGTGGGAGATTGAAAAAATTCCCCCATTCATTTTCAATGGCGGGGGTACCAGGGGTAGAGCTGGGGGTACCAGGGGTAAAGAGCGGGCCGGCCCGGCGTGCGAGTTTGGCCGGAAAAGAGGCCTCTTGGTCGGATTGGGAGATTGAAAAAATTCCCCCATTCATTTTCAATGGCGGGGGTACCAGGGGTAGAGCTGGGGGTACCAGGGGTAAAGAGCGGGCCGGCCCGGCGTGCGAGTTTGGCCGGAAAAGAGGCCTCTTGGTCGGATTGGGAGATTGAAAAAATTCCCCCATTCATTTTCAATGGCGGGGGTACCAGGGGTAGAGCTGGGGGTACCAGGGGTAAAGAGCGGGCCGGCCCGGCGTGCGAGTGTGGCCGGGAAAGAGCCCTCCTGGCCGGCCTGGGAGATTGAAAAAAATTCCCCCATTCATTTTCAATGGCGGGGGGTACCAGGGGTAAAGAGCGGGCCGGCCCAGCGTGCGAGTTTGGCCGGGAAAGGGGCCTCCTGGCCGGCCTGGGGGATTAAAAAAATTCCCCCATTCATTTTCAATGGCGGGGGTACCAGGGGTAGCAGTACCGATTTTGGTCGTTAGGGGCGCTGTAGTAGGTAAACCAGATATGCGGAGTTAGGGGGTCAAGAAGGCGAAAGGCTTAGAAAGTGACCGTTCACCAAAATACTTTCCGAAACGTATATAGGGGGGCATGTGTCGGACGAGTCACCATGCTTTCTCGATGCTGGAGGTACCAGGGGCACAAAGTTGGCCGGGAAAGATGCCTCTTAGGCGGATTGAAAGCATGAGAAAATGCCCCCCATTCATTTTCAATGGCGGAGAGCGGGCCGGCCCCGCAGCCGAGTGTGGCCGGCGGAGAGGCGTCTCGGTCGGATGAATGAAGCGTGGAGCCGGCCTCTGACGGCGGAGCTCCGCACTTTCGAATATTTTCTATCTCCCCCTCCGGGCGGTCGACGGCAGTTGGGAAGGCCGCCCGAGAGGCGCCCGGGGCGGATACCTCGGGCGAAAAGCCGGCCTCTGACGGCGGAGCTCCGCACTTTCGAATATTTTCTATTTCCCCCTCCGGGCGGTCGACGGCAGTTGGGAAGGCCGCCCGAGAGGCGCCCGGGGCGGATACCTCGGGCGAAAAGCCGGCCTCTGACGGCGGAGCTCCGCACTTTCGAATATTTTCTATCTCCCCCTCCGGGCGGCCGACGGCAGTTGGGAAGGCCGCCCGAGAGGCGCCCGGGGCGGATACCTCGGGCGAAAAGCCGGCCTCTGACGGCGGAGCTCCGCACTTTCGAATATTTTCTATTTCCCCCTCCGGGCGGCCGACGGCAGTTGGGAAGGCCGCCCGAGAGGCGCCCGGGGCGGATACCTCGGGCGAAAAGCCGGCCTCTGACGGCGGAGCTCCGCACTTTCGAATATTTTCTATTTCCCCCTCCGGGCGGCCGACGGCAGTTGGGAAGGCCGCCCGAGAGGCGCCCGGGGCGGATACCTCGGGCGAAAAGCCGGCCTCTGACGGCGGAGCTCCGCACTTTCGAATATTTTCTATTTCCCCCTCCGGGCGGCCGACGGCAGTTGGGAAGGCCGCCCGAGAGGCGCCCGGGGCGGATACCTCGGGCGAAAAGCCGGCCTCTGACGGCGGAGCTCCGCACTTTCGAATATTTTCTATTTCCCCCTCCGGGCGGCCGACGGCAGTTGGGAAGGCCGCCCGAGAGGCGCCCCGGGGCGGATACCTCGGGCGAAAAGCCGGCCTCTGACGGCGGAGCTCCGCACTTTCGAATATTTTCAATTTCCCCCTCCGGGCGGCCGACGGCAGTTGGGAAGGTCGCCCGAGAGGCGCCCCGGGGCGGATACCCCGGGCGAAAAGCCGGCCTCTGACGGCGGAGCTCCGCACTTTCGAATATTTTCTATTTCCCCCTCCGGGCGGCTGACGGCAGGTGGGAAGGCCGCCCATTCATTTTCAATGGCGGAGGTACCAGGGGTGCCGCTGAGGGTACCAGGGGTGCCGCTGAGGGTACCAGGGGTGCAGCTGAGGGTACCAGGGGTGCCGCTGAGGGTACCAGGGGTGCCGCTGAGGGTACCAGGGGTACGGCTGAGGGTACCAGGGGTGCCGCTGAGGGTACCAGGGGTGCCGCTGAGGGTACCAGGGGTGCCGCTGAGGGTACCAGGGGTGCCGCTGAGGGTACCAGGGGTTCGGCTGAGGGTACCAGGGGTACGGCTGAGGGTACCAGGGGTGCCGCTGAGGGTACCAGGGGTGCCGCTGAGGGTACCAGGGGTGCGGCTGAGGGTACCAGGGGTAAGGCTGAGGGTACCAGGGGTGCCGCTGAGGGTACCAGGGGTGCGGCTGAGGGTACCAGGGGTAAGGCTGAGGGTACCAGGGGTAAGGCTGAGGGTACCAGGGGTAAGGCTGAGGGTACCAGGGGTACGGCTGGAGGTACCAGGGGTAAGGCTGGAGGTACCAGGGGTAAGGCTGGAGGTACCAGGGGTAAGGCTGGAGGTACCAGGGGTAAGGCTGGAGGTACCAGGGGTTAGGCTGGAGGTACCAGGGGTAAGGCTGGGGGTACCAGGGGTAAGGCTGAGGGTACCAGGGGCGAAGCTGGCTGGGGGTACCAGGGGTTGGGCTGAGGGTACCAGGGGTTGGGCTGAGGGTACCAGGGGTAAGGCTGAGGGTACCAGGGGCGAAGCTGGCTGGGGGTACCAGGGGTGTTGCTGAGGGTACCAGGGGTGCCGCTGAGGGTACCAGGGGTTAGGCTGGGGGTACCAGGGGTTGAGCTGAGGGTACCAGGGGTAAGGCTGAGGGTACCAGGGGTGTTGCTGGGGGTACCAGGGGTCGCCATTCATTTTCAATGGGGGAGGTACCAGGGGTAGGGCTGGGGGTACCAGGGGTAAAGAGCGGACCGGCTCGCCGGCCGAGCGTGGCCGAAAAAGAGGCCTCCTGGCCGGATTGAGAAATTAAAAAAATTCCCCCATTCATTTTCAATGGCGGGGGTACCAGGGGTATGCAGTACCGATTTTGGTCGTTAGGGGCGCTGTAGTAGGTAAACCAGATATGGGGAGTTAGGGGGTCAAGAAGGCTAAAAGGCTTAGAAAGTGAGCGTTCACCAAAATACTTTCCGAAACGTATATAGGTGAGCATGTTTTGAATGGGTGACCTCCAGGGCGACACAGGGGAGGCCCCTAAGAGTATAATCAGACCATCGTGAGGGTGTTTCCAGCCACCCAAAAGCACTGGAACGGCCTCTGACGGCGGAGCTCCGCACTATCGAATATTTTCTATTTCCCCCTCCAGGCGGTCGACGGCAGTTGGGAAGGCCGCCCGAGAGGCGCCCGGGGCGGATACCCCGTGCGAAAACCCGGCCTCTGACGGCGGAGCTCCGCACTTTCGAATATTTTCTGTTTCCCCCTCCGGGCGGTCGACGGCAGTTGGGAAGGCCGCCCGAGAGGCGCCCGGGGCGGATACCCCGTGCGAAAACCCGGCCTCTGACGGCGGAGCTCCGCACTTTCGAATATTTTCTGTTTCCCCCTCCGGGCGGTCGACGGCAGTTGGGAAGGCCGCCCGAGAGGCGCCCGGGGCGGATACCCCGTGCGAAAACCCGGCCTCTGACGGCGGAGCTCCGCACTTTCGAATATTTTCTGTTTCCCCCTCCGGGCGGTCGACGGCAGTTGGGAAGGCCGCCCGAGAGGCGCCCGGGGCGGATACCCCGTGCGAAAACCCGGCCTCTGACGGCGGAGCTCCGCACTTTCGAATATTTTCTGTTTCCCCCTCCGGGCGGTCGACGGCAGTTGGGAAGGCCGCCCGAGAGGCGCCCGGGGCGGATACCCCGTGCGAAAACCCGGCCTCTGACGGCGGAGCTCCGCACTTTCGAACATTTTCTGTTTCCCCCTCCGGGCGGTCGACGGCAGTTGGGAAGGCCGCCCGAGAGGCGCCCGGGGCGGATACCCCGTGCGAAAACCCGGCCTCTGACGGCGGAGCTCCGCACTTTCGAACATTTTCTGTTTCCCCCTCCGGGCGGTCGACGGCAGTTGGGAAGGCCGCCCGAGAGGCGCCCGGGGCGGATACCCCGTGCGAAAACCCGGCCTCTGACGGCGGAGCTCCGCACTTTCGAATATTTTCTGTTTCCCCCTCCGGGCGGTCGACGGCAGTTGGGAAGGCCGCCCGAGAGGCGCCCGGGGCGGATACCCCGTGCGAAAACCCGGCCTCTGACGGCGGAGCTCCGCACTTTCGAATATTTTCTGTTTCCCCCTCCGGGCGGTCGACGGCAGTTGGGAAGGCCGCCCGAGAGGCGCCCGGGGCGGATACCCCGGGCGAAAACCCGGCCTCTGACGGCGGAGCTCCGCACTTTCGAATATGTCCCCCTCCACATCGCACCCATACACAAACTGACCGATATGCAACTTAAGACCCGCCTTCGGAGGGCCCCCACCGGCCCCGGCCCCCGCGCCGGCGCTTGGAGGTTCAGGCTCCTTCGGCTTGCGGGTCGACCCCCCCCTATGTCTCACTGCGAGACGGCGAGACCATTCGAGTCTTTTTCCCTCCTTACAGGTCGCACCAACACAACCACTGACCGATATGCAACCAAGACCCGCCTTCGGAGGGCCCCCACCGGCCCCGGCCTCGCGCCGGCGCTTGGAGGTTCAGGCTCCTTCGGCTTGCGGGTCGACCATTCCCGGGGCCGCGTCGAAAGCCTCGGCGCGGACCTCATAGCGAGACCATAGCCGGCTCCCCGCGCTACGCGCGATGTTGTTCCCAGCTGTCCTACCACTGGACCCCCGTCGCTCGCTGCTGCGTTGCTCCGGTCCACCCCCAATGGGCGGCGGCGGAGGCTGTCCGGAAAAAGTCGTTTCTCTTATCCTCCTGAGAGT